>NC_090351.1:208293-223293 GCF_035084215.1 Heptranchias perlo
TCTGTGGGTGGACAGTCGACCCACTGCACAGCTTGGAGACACCAACCAGGAAATCAAATTGGAATCATTTAATCAAGTTGAGAACACAGAATCTGACCTGTTTTCACTTCCGGGTTTCTCCAATGCAATTCCCCCGCCCCCACAAACTCGGAACCCGCCTTTGTGTTTATATCAGGGCCTGTGCCTCTATTAATAAAGCCCAGGACCCTGTCAGTTTTTTAAAGCCTTCCCAATTTGTCCTGCCACCTTCAAAGATTTGAGTACATACACCCCCAGGATGCTCTGTTCCTGTACCCCCTTTAAAATTGTACCATTTAGTTAATCAAGCCTCTCCTCATTCTTCCAACCAAAATTATATAAAACTATACAGCTGAGACGAAATGTGATCTGTATTGTCACCATGACAGGGCAACATTGTGTAGAATGACACTGATTACCCCATTCATGCTTTCTCTCTCTCCCCCCTCGCTCTCTCTCTCCCCCTCGCTCTCTCTCTCTCCCCCTCGCTCTCTCTCTCTCCCCCTCGCTCTCTCTCTCCCCCCTCGCGCTCTCTCTCTCCCCCTCGCGCTCTCTCTCTCCCTCGCGCTCTCTCTCTCCCCCTCGCGCTCTCTCATCCTCGCGCTCTCTCTCTCCCTCGCGCTCTCTCTCTCCCCCTCGGCTCTCATCTCTCTCCCCCTCGCGCTCTCTCTCTCCCCCTCGCGCTCTCTCTCTCCCCCTCGCGCTCTCTCTCTCCCCTCCGCTCTCTCTCTCCCCCTCGCCTCTCTCTCTCCCCCTCGCTCTCTCTCTCTCCCCCCTCGCTCTCTCTCTCCCCTCGCTCTCTCTCCCCTCGCGCTCTCTCTCTCCCCTCGCTCCTCTCTCTCCCCCTCGCTCTCTCTCTCTCCCCCTCGCGCTCTCTCTCTCCCCCTCGCGCTCTCTCTCTCCCCCTCGCGCTCTCTCTCTCCCCCCTCGCGCTCTCTCTCTCCCCCTCGCGCTCTCCCCCTCGCGCTCTCTCTCTCCCCCTCGCGCTCTCTCTCTCCCCCTCGCGCTCTCTCTCTCCCCCTCGCTCTCTCTCTCCCCCTCGCGCTCTCTCTCTCCCCCTCGCGCTCTCTCTCTCCCCCTCGCGCTCTCTCTCCCCCCTCGCGCTCTCTCTCTCCCCCTCGCTCTCTCTCTCTCCCCCTCGCGCTCTCTCTCTCCCCCTCGCGCTCTCTCTCTCCCCCTCGCGCTCTCTCTCTCCCCCTCCGCTCTCTCTCTCCCCCTCGCGCTCTCTCTCTCCCCCTCGCTCTCTCTCTCCCCTCGCTCTCTCTCTCCCCCTCGGCTCTCTCTCCCCTCGCCTCCTCTCCCCCTCGCGCTCTCTCTCTCCCCCTCGCTCTCTCTCTCCCCCTCGCGCTCTCTCTCTCCCCCTCGCGCTCTCTCTCTCCCCCTCGCGCTCTCTCTCTCCCCCTCGCGCTCTCTCTCTCCCCTCGCGCTCTCTCTCCCCTCGGCTCTCCCCCTCGCGCTCTCTCTCTCCCCCTCGCGCTCATCTCTCTCTCCCCCCTCGCGCTCTCTCTCCTCACCCCTCGCGCTCTCTCTCTCCCCCTCGCGCTCTCTCTCTCCCCCTCGCGCTCTCGTCTCCCCCCTCGCGCTCTCTCTCTCCCCCTCGAGCTCTCTCTCTCCCCCTCGCCGCTCTCTCTCTCCCCCTCGCTCTCTCTCTCCCCCCTCGCTCTCTCTCCCCCTCGCTCTCTCTCTCCCCTCTCGCTCTCTCTCTCCCCCCTCGCGCTCTCTCTCCTCCCTCCTCGCGCTCTCTCTCTCCCCCTCGCGCTCTCTCTCTCCCCCTCGCGCTCTCTCTCTCCCCCTCGCTCTCTCTCTCTCCCCCTCGCTCTCCCCCTCGCGCTCTCTCCCCCTCGCTCTCTCTCCCCCTCGCGCTCTCTCTCTCCCCTCCTCGCGCTCTCTCTCTCCCCTCGCTCTCTCTCTCTCCCCCTCGCTCTCTCTCTCTCCCCCTCGGCTCTCTCTCCCCCCTCGCGCTCTCTCTCTCCCCTCGCGCTCTCTCTCTCCCCCCTCGTGCGCTCTCTCTCTCCCCCTTCACGCGCTCTCTCCCCCTCACGCGCTCTCTCTCTCCCCCTCGCGCTCTCTCTCTCTCCCCCTCGCGCTCTCTCTCTCCCCTCGCGCGCTCTCTCTCCCCCTCGCGCGCTCTCTCTCTCCCCCTCGCGCTCTCTCTCTCCCCCTCGCGCTCTCTCTCTCCCCCTCGCGTTCTCTCTCTCCCCCTCGCGCTCTCTCTCTCCCCTCGCGCTCTCTCTCTCCCCCTCGCGCTCTCTCTCTCCCCCTCGCGCTCTCTCTCTCCCCCTCGCGCGCTCTCTCTCCCCTCGCGCTCTCTCTCTCCCCCTCGCGCGCTCTCTCTCTCCCCTCGCGCTCTCTCTCTCCCCCTCGCGCGCTCTCTCTCCCCCTCGCGCGCTCTCTCTCCCCCTCGCGCTCTCACTCTCCCCCTCGCGCGCTCTCTCCTCTCCCCCTCGCGTCTCTCTCTCCCCCTCGCGCTCTCTCTCTCCCCCTCGCGCTCTCTCTCTCCCCCTCGCGCTCTTCTCTCCCCCTCGCGCGCTCTCTCTCTCCCCCTCGCGCTCTCTCTCTCCCCCTCGCGCTCTCTCTCTCCCCCTCGCGCGCTCTCTCTCCCCCCTCGCGCCTCTCTCTCTCCCCCTCGCGCGCTCTCTCTCCCCCCTCGCGCGCTCTCTCTCCTCCCCCTCAGCGCGCTCTCTCTCCCCCTCGCGCGCTCTCTCTCTCCCCTCGCGTTCTCTCTCTCCCCCTCCGCGCTCTCCTCTCTCCCCCTCGCGCTCTCTCTCTCCCCCCTCGCTCTCTCTCTCCCCCTCGCGCTCTCTCTCTCCCCCTCGCGCTCTCTCTCTCCCCCTCGCGCTCCTCTCTCTCCCCCTCGCGCTCTCTCTCTCCCCCTCGCGCTCTCTCTCTCCCCCTCGCGCTCTCTCTCTCCCCCTCGCGCTCTCTCTCTCCCCCTCGCGCTCTCTCTCTCCCCCTCGCGCTCTCTCTCTCCCCCCTCGCTCTCTGTCTCCCCGCCTCGCTCTCTCTCTCTCCCCCTCGCTCTCTCTCTCTCCCCCTCGCGCTCTCTCTCTCCCCCTCGCTCTCTCTCTCCCCTCACTCTCTCTCTCTCCCCCTCGCGCTCTCTCTCTCCCCCTCGCGCTCTCTCTCTCCCCTCGCGCTCTCTCTCTCCCCCTCGCGCTCTCTCTCCCCCTCGCGCTCTCTCTCTCCCCTCCGCGCTCTCTCTCTCCCCCTCGCGCTCTCTCTCTCCCCCCTCGCGTTCTCTCTCTCCCCCTCGCGCTCTCTCTCTCCCCCTCGCGCGCTCTCTCTCCCCCTCGCGCGCTCTCTCTCTCCCCCTCGCGCGCTCTCTCTCCCCCTCGCGCGCTCTCTCTCTCCCCCTCGCGTTCTCTCTCTCCCCCTCCGCGCTCTCTCTCTCCCCCTCGCGCTCTCTCTCTCCCCCTCGCTCTCTCTCTCCCCCTCGCGCTCTCTCTCCCCCCTCGCGCTCTCTCTCTCCCCCTCGCGCTCTCTCTCTCCCCCTCGCGCTCTCTCTCTCCCCCCTCGCGCTCTCTCTCTCCCCCTCGCGCTCTCTCTCTCCCCCTCGCGCTCTCTCTCTCCCCCTCCGCGCTCTCTCTCTCCCCCTCGCGCTCTCTGTCTCCCGCCTCGCTCTCTCTCTCTCCCCCTCGCTCTCTCTCTCTCCCCCACGCTCTCTCTCTCTCCCCCTTGCGCTCTCTCTCTCCCCCTCGCTCTCTCTCTCTCCCCCCTCGCTCTCTCTCTCCCCACCTCGTGCTCTCTCTCCCCCTCGCTCTCTCTCTCCCCCTCGCGCTCTCTCTCTCCCCCTCGCTCTCTCTCTCCCCACTTGTGCTCTCTCTCCCCCTCGCTCTCTCTCTCCCCCTCGCGCTCTCCCCCTCGCGCTCTCTCTCTCCCCCTCGCGCTCTCCCCCTCGCGCTCTCTCTCTCCCCCTCGCGCTCTTCCCCCTCGCGCTCTCTCTCTCCCCCTCCCTCGCTCTCTCTCCCCCTCGCGCTCTCTCTCTTCCCCCCCTCGCTCTCTCTCCCCCTCGCGCTCTCTCTCTCCCCCTCGCGCTCTCTCTCTCCCCCTCGCGCTCTCTCTCTCCCTCCTCGCGCTCTCTCTCTCCCCCTCGCTCTCTCTCTCTCCCCCTCGCTCTCTCTCCCCCTCGCGCTCTCTCTCTCCCCCTCGCGCTCTCTCTCTCCCCCTCGTGCTCTCTCTCTCCTCCCCTCGCGCTCTCTCTCTCCCCCCTCGCGCTCTCTCTCTCCCCCTCGCTCTCTCTCTCCCCCTCGCTCTCTCTCTCCCCCTCGCTCTCTCTCTCTCCCCTCGCTCTCTCTCTCTCCCCCTCGCTCTCTCTCCCCCTCGCGCTCTCTCTCCCCCTCGCGCTCTCTCTCTCCCCCTCGCTCTCTCTCTCTCCCCCCCTCGCTCTCTCTCTCTCCCCCTCGCTCTCTCTCTCCCCCTCGCGCTCTCTCTCTCCCCCTCGCGCTCTCTCTCTCCCCCTCGTGCGCTCTCTCTCTCCCCCTCACGCGCCTCTCTCCCCCTCACGCGCTCTCTCTCTCCCCCTCGCGCTCTCTCACTCTCCCCCTCGCGCTCTCTCTCTCCCCCCTCGCGCGCTCTCTCTCCCCCTCGCGCGCTCTCTCTCTCCCCCTCGCGCTCTCCTCTCTCCCCCCTCGCGTTCTCTCTCTCCCCCTCGCGCTCTCTCTCTCCCCCTCGCGCTCTCTCTCTCCCCCCTCGCGCTCTCTCTCCCCCTCGCTCCCCCCCTCGCGCTCTCTCTCCCCCTCGCGCTCTCTCTCTCCCCCCCTCGCTCTCTCTCTCTCCCCCTCGCGCGCTCCCCTCTCTCTCCCCCCTCGCGCTCTCTCTCTCCCCCCTCGGCGCGCTCTCTCTCTCCCCCTCGCGCGCTCTCTCTCCCCCTCGCGCGCTCTCTCTCTCCCCCTCGCGCTCTCTCTCCCCCCGGCGCTCTCTCTCCCTCGCGCTCTCTCTCTCCCCCTCGCGTCTCTCTCTCCCCCTCGCGTCTCTCTCTCCCCCTCGCGCTCTCTCTCTCCCCCTCGCGCTCTCTCTCTCCTCTCTCCCCCTCGCGCTCTCTCTCTCCCCCTCGCGCTCTCTCTCCCCCCTCGGCGTTCTCTCTCTCCCCCTCGCGCTCTCTCTCTCCCCCCTCGCGCTCTCTCTCTCCCCTCGCTCTCTCTCTCTCCCCCTCGCTCTCTCTCTCTCCCCCCTCGCGCGCTCTCTCTCTCTCCCCCTCGCGTTCTCTCTCTCCCCCTCGCGTTCTCTCTCTCCCCCTCGCGTTCTCTCTCTCCCCCTCGCGTTCTCTCTCTCCCCCTCGCGCTTTCTCTCTCCCACCTTTCTCTCTCCCCCTCTCTCTCTCACCCATCTCCCCCCTCCCACTCTTTCTCCCCCTCACCTCCTCTCTCTCTACCTCTCTCCCCCGTTCTCTCCCCCCTTCATCTATCTCTCACACTCTGTCCCTCTTCCACACCATCTCTCTGTCTCATGCCCTCTCTCTCTCTCTCGCCCCGCGCTCTCTCCATCCTCTCCTTCCTCACTCCCTCTGTCTCTCACTCCCTCTCTTTCACGCCCTCCGTCTCTCCCTCCCACTTTTCCCTCTTCCTCCCTCACTCTCCCCTTCCCTTCACTCTCCCCTCTGTTCCCCCTCCCTCTCCCCCCTCTTCCTCTCACTCCTCCCTCTCTCCACCCTCCCCCTCTCCCACTTTCTCTCCCACTCCCTCTACCCTCATCCCTCTACTCCCTGTCCTCCCCCTACTCCCTCTCCTGCCCCCTCTCCCCTGCCCCTCTCTCCCCTTCCCCTCCCTCCCCTCCCCTCTCTCTTCCCCCTCTTGCCATCTCTCTCCCTCTCTCCCCCCTCTCCCGCACTCCCCCTCTTCCCCTCTCTCTCACAACCTTTCCCTCTCCCACACCCTCTCTAACACCCTCTCCCTCCCTCCATTTCTACATCCCCTCTCCCTTCCTCTCTCTCTCTCTCCACTTTTCCCTCTTCCTCCCACCCTCTCCACCTCACTCTCTCTCATGCTCTCTCTCTCCCTCTCCCCCTCTCTCTCCCCCTCGTCCCCTCTCTCTCCCCCTCTCTCTCCCCCCCTCTATCTCCCCCCCCTCTATCTCCCCCCCTCTCTCTCCCCCTCCTCTCCCTCTCCTCTCTCGCTCTCTCTCTCTCCCCCTCGCTCTCTCTCTCCCCACCTCGTGCTCTCTCTCCCCCTCGCTCTCTCTCTCCCCCTCGCGCTCTCTCTCTCCCCCTCGCTCTCTCTCTCCCCACCTTGTGCTCTCTCTCCCCCTCGCGCTCTCTCTCTCCCCCTCGCGCTCTCCCCCTCGCGCTCTCCCCCTCGCGCTCTCTCTCTCCCCCTCGCGCTCTCCCCCTCGCGCTCTCTCTCTCCCCCTCGCGCTCTCCCCCTCGCGCTCTCTCTCTCCCCCTCGCTCTCTCTCTCTCCCCCCTCGCTCTCTCTCTCCCCCTCGCGCTCTCTCTCTCCCCCTCGCTCTCTCTCTCCCCACCTTGTGCTCTCTCTCCCCCTCGCGCTCTCTCTCTCCCCCTCGCGCTCTCCCCCTCGCGCTCTCTCTCTCCCCCTCGCGCTCTCCCCCTCGCGCTCTCTCTCTCCCCTCGCGCTCTCCCCCTCGCGCTCTCTCTCTCCCCCTCGCTCTCTCTCTCTCCCCCTCGCTCTCTCTCCCCCTCGCGCTCTCTCTCTCTCCCCCTCGCTCTCTCTCCCCCTCGCGCTCTCTCTCTCCCCCTCGCGCTCTCTCTCTCCCCCTCGCGCTCTCTCTCTCCTCCTCGCGCTCTCTCTCTCCCCCTCGCTCTCTCTCTCTCCCCCCTCGCTCTCTCTCCCCCCTCGCGCTCTCTCTCTCCCCCCTCGCGCTCTCTCTCTCCCCCCGCGCTCTCTCTCTCCCCCTCGTGCTCTCTCTCTCCCCCCTCGCGCTCTCTCTCTCCCCCTCGCTCTCTCTCTCCCCCTCGCTCTCTCTCTCCCCCTCGCTCTCTCTCTCTCCCCCTCGCTCTCTCTCTCTCCCCCTCGCTCTCTCTCCCCCTCGCGCTCTCTCTCTCCCCTCGCGCTCTCTCTCTCCCCCTCGCTCTCTCTCTCTCCCCCCCCTCGCTCTCTCTCTCTCCCCCCCTCGCTCTCTCTCTCTCCCCCTCGCTCTCTCTTCCCCCTCGCGCTCTCTCTCTCCCCCTCGCGCTCTCTCTCTCCCCCTCGTGCGCTCTCTCTCTCCCCCTTCACGCGCTCTCTCCCCCTCACGCGCTCTCTCTCTCCCCCTCGCGCTCTCTCTCTCTCCCCCTCGCGCGCTCTCTCTCCCCCCTCGCGCGCTCTCTCTCTCCCCCTCGCGCTCTCTCTCTCCCCCTCGGCGTTCTCTCTCTCCCCCTCGCGCTCTCTCTCTCCCCCTCTCGCGCTCTCTCTCTCCCCCTCGCGCTCTCTCTCTCCCCCTCGCGCTCTCTCTCTCCCCCTCGCGCTCTCTCTCTCCCCTCGCGCGCTCTCTCTCTCCCCTCGCGCGCTCTCTCTCCCCCTCGCGCGCTCTCTCTCTCCCCCTCGCGCTCTCTCTCTCCCCCTCGCGCGCTCTCTCTCCCCCTCGCGCGCTCTCTCTCTCCCCCTCGCGTTCTCTCTCTCCCCCTCGCGTTCTCTCTCTCCCCCTCGCGCTCTCTCTCTCCCCCTCGCGCTCTCTCTCTCCCCCTCGCGCTCTCTCTCTCCCCCTCGCGCTCTCTCTCTCCCCCTCGCGCTCTCTCTCCCCCTCGCGTTCTCTCTCTCCCCCTCGCGCTCTCTCTCTCCCCCTCGCGCTCTCTCTCTCCCCCTCGCTCTCTCTCTCTCCCCCTCGCTCTCTCTCTCTCCCCCTCGCTCTCTCTCTCTCCCCTCGCGCGCTCTCTCTCTCCCCCTCGCGTTCTCTCTCTCCCCCCTCGCGTTCTCTCTCTCCCCCTCGCGTTCTCTCTCTCCCCCTCGCGTTCTCTCTCTCCCCCTCGCGCTTTCTCTCTCCCACCTTTCTCTCTCCCCCTCTCTCTCTCACCATCTCCCCCCTCCCACTCTTTCTCCCCCTCACCTCCTCTCTCTCTACCTCTCTCCCCCGTTCTCTCCCCCCTTCATCTATCTCTCACACTCTGTCCCTCTTCCACACCATCTCTCTGTCTCATGCCCTCTCTCTCTCTCTCGCCCCGCTCTCTCCATCCTCTCCTTCCTCACTCCCTCTGTCTCTCACTCCCTCTCTTTCACGCCCTCCGTCTCTCCCTCCCACTTTTCCCTCTTCCTCCCTCACTCTCCCCTTCCCTTCACTCTCCCCTCTGTTCCCCCTCCCTCTCCCCCCTCTCCTCTCACTCCTCCCTCTCTCCACCCTCCCCCTCTCCCACTTTCTCTCCCACTCCCTCTACCCTCATCCCTCTACTCCCTGTCCTCCCCCTACTCCCTCTCCTGCCCCCTCTCCCCTGCCCCTCTCTCCCCTTCCCCTCCCTCCCCCCTCCCCTCTCTCTTCCCCCTCTTGCCATCTCTCTCCCTCTCTCCCCCCTCTCCCGCACTCCCCCTCTTCCCCTCTCTCTCACAACCTTTCCCTCTCCCACACCCTCTCTAACACCCTCTCCCTCCCTCCATTTCTACATCCCCTCTCCCTTCCTCTCTCTCTCTCTCCCACTTTTCCCTCTTCCTCCCACCCTCTCCACCTCACTCTCTCTCATGCTCTCTCTCTCCCTCTCCCCCTCTCTCTCCCCCTCGTCCCCTCTCTCTCCCCCTCTCTCTCCCCCCCTCTATCTCCCCCCCCTCTATCTCCCCCCCTCTCTCTCCCCCTCCTCTCCCTCTCCTCTCTCTCTCTCTCTCTCCTCTCCCTCTCCTCTCTCTCTCTCTCTCTCTCTCTCCCCCCCCTCTCACCTCTTCTCTCTCTCTCTCTCTGCCTCTCTCTCCCCCACCCCCCCCCTTTCTCTCTCTTTCTCTCAGGGGACAGTATATTGTCTACGGTGACCCCGGCCAGCTCAAACTCCAGGAGCGGATGTGGATAAACAGCGACTTCAATTTTGACAATGTCCTGTCGGCGATGTTGGCTCTCTTCACCGTCTCTACCTTCGAGGGGTGGCCCCAGTGAGTACTGAGGGAGGGGCCCCGCTGAGCACTGGGGGAGGGGCCCCGCTGAGCACTGGGGGAGGGGCCCCGCTGAGCACTGGGGGAGGGGCCCCGCTGAGCACTGGGGGAGGAGCCCCGCTGAGCACTGGGGGAGGGGCCCCACTGAGCACTGGGGGAGGGGCCCCGCTGAGCACTGGGGGAGGGGCCCAATTAGTACTGTGTGAGATCGTGGGGTGGGTCACTGTGAGTACTTGGGGCCGGTCACTGTGAGTACTTGGGGCCGGTCACTGTGAGTACTTGGGGCCGGTCACTGTGAGTACTTGGGGCCGGTCACTGTGAGTACTTGGGGCCGGTCACTGTGAGTACTTGGGGCCGGTCACTGTGAGTACTCGGGGCCCGGTCACTGTGAGTACTCGGGGCCGGTCACTGTGAGTACTAGGGATGGGTCTCCGTGAGTAATTGGGGCCGGTCTCCGTGAGTACTCGGGGCCGGTCTGTGTGAGTACTCGGGTTGGGTCTCTGAGTACTCGGGGTAAGCATCTGTGAGTACTCAGGGCCGGTCTCTGAGTACTTGGGGTAAGCATCTGTGAGTACTCAGGACTGGTCTCTGTGAGTACTAGGGGTGGATCTCTGTGAGTATTCCGGGTGGGTCTGAGTTCTCGGGGCGGGTCCCCGTGAGTACTCGGGGCCGGTGTCCGTGAGTGCTTGGGGTGAGTCACTGTGAGTACTCGGGGTGGGTCACTGAGTACTCGGGGTGAGCCTCCATGAGTACTCGGGGCCGGTATCCGTGAGTACTCGGGGCCGGTCTGTGTGAGTACTCGGGGTGGGTCTCTGAGTACTCGGGGTAAGCATCTGTGAGTACTCGGGGCGGTATCCGTGAGTACTCAGGGCCGGTCTCTGTGAGTACTAGGGGTGGATCTCTGTGAGTATTCCGGGTGGGTCTGAGTTCTCAGGGTGGGTCCCTGTGAGTTCTCGGGGGTGGGTCCCTGTGAGTACTCGGGGTGTGTCTCTGAGAGTACTAGGGGTGGATCTCTGTGAGTATTTCCGGTGGGTCTGAGTTCTCGGGGTGGGTCCCTCGTGAGTACTCGGGGCCGGTCCCCGTGAGTACTCGGGGCCGGTCCCCGTGAGTACTCGGGGCCGGTCCCCGTGAGTACTCGGGGCAGGTCCCCGTGAGTACTCGGTGGCGGGTCCCCGTGAGTACTCGGGGCCGGTCTCTGTGAGTACTCGGGGTGAGTCACTGTGAGTACTCGGGGTGGGTCCCCGTGAGTACTCGGGGCCGGTCCCCGTGAGTACTCGGGGCCGGTCCCCGTGAGTACTCGGGGCCGGTCCCCGTGAGTACTCGGGGCCGGTCCCCGTGAGTACTCGGGGCCGGTCCCCGTGAGTATCGGGGCCGGTCCCCGTGAGTATTCGAGGCCGGTATCCGTGAGTACTCGGGGCCGCTCTGTGTGAGTACTCGGGGTGGGTCTCTGAGTACTCGGGGTAAGCATCTGTGAGTACTCAGGGCCCATCTCTGTGAGTATTCCGGGTGGGTCTGAGTTCTCGGGGTGGTTACCTGTGAGTTCTCGGGGTGGGTCCCTGTGAGTTCTCGGGGTGTGTCTCTGAGAGTACTCAGGGTGGGTCCCTGTGAGTACTCAGGGTGGGTCCCTGTGAGTACTCGGGGTGGCTCCCTGTGAGTACTCGGGGTGGGTCCCTGTGAGTACTCGGGGTGGGTCCTTGTGAGTACTCGGGGTGGGTCGCTGTGTGTACTCGGGTTGCGTCCCTGTGGTACTCGGGGTGGGTCCCTGTGAGTACTCGGGGTGGGTCCCTGTGAGTACTCGGGGTGGGTCCCTGTGAGTACTCGGGGTGGGTCCCTGTGAGTACTCGGGGTGGGTCCCTGTGAGTACTCGGGGTGGGTCTGTGTGAGTATTCGGGGTGGATCTCGGAGTACTCAGGGTGAGTTTCTGTGAGTACTAGGGTTGGGTCCCTGAGTACTCAGGGTGGATCTCTGTGAGTACTCGGGGCGTGTCTCTGTGAGTACTCGGGTCGGGTCTCTGTGAGTACTCGGGGCGGGTCTCTGTGAGTACTCGGGCGGGTCTCTGTGAGTACTCGGGGCGGGTCTCTGTGAGTACTCCGGCCGGCCTCTATGAGTACTCGGGGCCGGCCTCTGTGTACTCGGGGCGGGTCTCTGTGAGTACTCGGGGCGGGTCTCTGTGAGTACTCGGGGCGGGTCTCTGTGAGTACTCGGGGCGGGTCTCTGTGAGTACTCGGGGCGGGTCTCTGTGAGTACTCGGGGCGGGTCCTTGTGAGTACTCGGGGCGGGTCCTTGTGAGTACTCGGGGCGGGTCCTTGTGAGTACTCGGGGCGGGTCTCTGTGAGTAATCGGGGTGGGTCTCTGTGAGTACTCAGGGTATGGTGAGTATATGGTGAGTATTAGTGGTACAGGTTTCACTGATACATCCTCAGGTGTTATTTGTCACATTTGAGTGGAGTTGGATATTGTGTGGGACACTGTGTGAGACCATGCTGGATGTAACTCACATCTCTCCCTCCCAGGTTACTCTATAAGGCTATTGACTCTCACACAGAGGACATGGGCCCAGTCTATAACTATCGAGTGGAGATTTCAATCTTCTTTATAATCTACATCATCCTCATCGCCTTCTTCATGATGAATATCTTCGTGGGATTTGTGATTGTAACGTTCCAAGAGCAAGGAGAGGCCGAGTACAAGAACTGTGAGCTGGACAAAAACCAGGTAACACACACTGTAAATATATATATATATATACACACTGTAAATATATATACACACACTGTAAATATATATACACACACTGTAAATATATATATATATATACACACTGTAAATATATATATATATACACACACTGTAAATATATATTACACACACTGTAATATATATATATATATATACACACACTGTAAATATATATATGTACACACTGTAAATATATATATATATACACACTGTAAATATATATATATATATACACACTCTAAATATATAACACTGTAAATATATATACACACACTGTAAATATATATACACACACTGTAAATATATATATATATATACACACTGTAAATATATATATATATACACACACTGTAAATATATATATATATACACACTGTAAATATATAATATATATACACACTGTAAATATATATATATATATACACACTGTAAAATATATATATATATACACACTGTAAATATATATATATATACACACTGTAAATATATATATATATATACACACTGTAAATATATATATATATATACACACTGTAAATATATATATATATATATACACACTGTAAATATATATATATATACACACTGTAAATATATATATATATACACACTGTAAAATATATATATATATACACACTGTAAATATATATATATATATACACACTGTAAATATATATATATATATACACACTGTAAATATATATATATATATACACACTGTAAATATATATATATATATACACACTGTAAATATATATATATATACACACTGTAAATATATATATATATACACACTGTAAATATATATATATACACACACTGTAAATATATATATATATACACACTGTAAATATATATATATATATACACACTGTAAATATGTATATATATATACACACTGTAAATATGTATATATATACACACTGTAAATATGTATATACACACTGTAAATATGTATATATATACACACTGTAAATATGTATATATATACACACACTGTAAATATGTATATATATACACACACTGTAAATATATATATACACACTGTAAATATGTATATATACACACTGTAAATATATTATACACACTGTAAATATGTATATATATACACACTGTAAATATGTATATATACACACACACTGTAAATATGTATATATATACACACACTGTAAATATATATATATACACACACTGTAAATATATATATATACACACACTGTAAATATATATATGTATATATACACACTGTAAATATATATATGTATATATACACACTGTAAATATATATATATATACACACTGTAAATATGTATATATATATACACACTGTAAATATGTATATATATACACTGTAAATATGTATATATATACACACACTGTAAATATATATATATATACACTGTAAATATATATATATACACACACTGTAAATATATATATATACACTGTAAATATGTATATATATACACACAGTAAATATATACACACACAGTAAATATATACACACACAGTGAATATATATATACAGACACACACACACACACACACACACACACTGAATATATATACACACACACACACTGAATATACACACACACACACACACAATGAATACACACACACACACACACACACACACACACACACACACACACACACACACACACACGCGCACACACACACACAGTGAATATATATATACAGACACACACACACAGTGAATATATATACACACTCACACACTGTAAATATTAATATATATTAAATACACACACACAATATATATACACACACACACACAATATATATATATATATACACACAATAAATATATATATACACACACACAGTGAATATATATATATACACACACACACACACACTGAATAGATATATACACTCTCTCACACACACACACACACACACACAGTGAATATATATATACACACACAGTGAATATATATACACACACACACAGTGAATATATATATATATATATACACTCACACACACACACACACACAGTAAATATATATATATATATACACACAGAGTGAATGTATACACACACACACACACACACACACTAAATATATATATATATATATACACACACACTGTAAATATATATATACACACACACTGTAAATATATACACACACACAGTAAATACACACACACACACACACACACACAGTAAATATATATATATATATATATACACACAGTAAATATATATACACACACACAGTAAATATATATATATATATATATACACACAGTGAATACACACACACACACACACACACACACCACACACACACACAGTGATTATATACACACACACACACACACACACACACACAGTGAATATATATATATACACACACGCAGTGAATATATATACACACACACAGTGAATATATATATATATACACTCTCACACACACACACACACACACACACACACACATACAGTAAATATATATATATATATACACACACAGTGAATGTATATACACACACACACACACATAGAGTAAATGTATATATACACACTGTAAATATATATATATACACACACTGTAAATATATATATATACACACACTGTAAATATATATATATACACACACTGTAAATATATATATATACACACACTAAATATATATATATACACACACTGTAAATATATATACACACACAGTAAATATATACACACACAGTAAATATATATATATATATATATATATATATACACACACAGTAAATATATATATATATATATACACACACAGTAAATATATATATATATATATACACACACAGTAAATATATATATATACACACACAGTGAATATACACACACACACACACACACACACACGGTGAATATATATACACACACACAGTGAATATATATATATACACACACACACACACACACTGTAAATATATATACACACACACAGTAAATATATATATATACACACACTGTAAATATATATATGTATACACACACACTGTAAATATATATATGTATACACACACACTGTAAATATATATACACACACACACTGTAAATATATATACCCACACACACTGTAAATATATATACCCACACACACTGTAAATATATATATACACACACTGTAAATATATATATATGTATATACACACACACTGTAAATATATACACACACACTGTAAATATATACACACACACTGTAAATATAAATACACACA
>NC_090351.1:233293-235793 GCF_035084215.1 Heptranchias perlo
ACACACACAGTGAATATATATACACACGCACAGTGAATATATATATACACACACACAGTGAATATATATATACACACACACAATGAATATATATACACACACACAGTGAATATATATACACACACACAGTGAATATATATATACACACACAGTGAATATATATATATACACACACAGTGAATATATATACACACACAGTGAATATATATACACACACACAGTGAATATATATATACACACACACAATGAATATATATACACACACACAGTGAATATATATACACACACACAGTGAATATATATACACACACACAGTGAATATATATATACACACACAGTGAATATATATATATATACACACAGTGAATATATATACACACACACAGTGAATATATATACACACACACAGTGAATATATATATATACACACACAGTGAATATATATATACACACACACAATGAATATATATACACACACAGTGAATATATATACACACACACAGTGAATATATATACACACACACAGTGAATATATATACACACACACAGTGAATATATATACACACACACAGTGAATATATATATACACACACAGTGAATATATATATATACACACACAGTGAATATATATATATATACACACACAGTGAATATATATATATACACACACAGTGAATATATACACACACACAGTGAATATATATGCACACACACAGTGAATATATATATACACACACAGTGAATATATATACACACACACAGTGAATATATATATACACACACAGTGAATATATATATATACACACACAGTGAATATATATACACACACACACACAATGAATATATATACACACAGTGAATATATATATACACACACACAATGAATATATATATACACACACAGTGAATATATATATATATACACTCACACACACACACACACACACACACACACACAGTGAATATATATATATACACACACAGTGAATATATATACACACACACAGTGAATATATATACACACACACAGTGAATATATATACACACACACAGTGAATATATATACACACACAGTGAATATCTATATACACACACACAGTGAATATATATACACACACACAGTGAATATATATACACACACACAGTGAATATATATATACACACACACAATGAATATATATATACACACACAGTGAATATATATATATACACACACAGTGAATATATACACACACACAGTGAATATATATATATACACACACAGTGAATATATATATATACACACACAGTGAATATATATACACACACAGTGAATATATATACACACGCACAGTGAATATATATATACACACACACAGTGAATATATATATACACACACACAATGAATATATATACACACACACAGTGAATATATATACACACACACAGTGAATATATATATACACACACAGTGAATATATATATATACACACACAGTGAATATATATACACACACAGTGAATATATATACACACACACAGTGAATATATATATACACACACACAATGAATATATATACACACACACAGTGAATATATATACACACACACAGTGAATATATATACACACACACAGTGAATATATATATACACACACAGTGAATATATATATATATACACACAGTGAATATATATACACACACACAGTGAATATATATACACACACACAGTGAATATATATATATACACACACAGTGAATATATATATACACACACACAATGAATATATATACACACACAGTGAATATATATACACACACACAGTGAATATATATACACACACACAGTGAATATATATACACACACACAGTGAATATATATACACACACACAGTGAATATATATATACACACACAGTGAATATATATATATACACACACAGTGAATATATATATATATACACACACAGTGAATATATATATATACACACACAGTGAATATATACACACACACAGTGAATATATATGCACACACACAGTGAATATATATATACACACACAGTGAATATATATACACACACACAGTGAATATATATATACACACACAGTGAATATATATATATACACACACAGTGAATATATATACACACACACAGTGAATATATATACACACACACAGTGAATATATATATATACACACACAGTGAATATATATATACACACACACAATGAATATATATACACACACAGTGAATATATATACACACACACAGTGAATATATATACACACACACAGTGAATATATATACACACACACAGTGAATATATATACACACACACAGTGAATATATATATACACACACAGTGAATATATATATATACACACAGTGAATATATATATATATACACACACAGTGAATATATATATATACACACACAGTGAATATATACACACACACAGTGAATATATATACACACACAGTGAATATATATATATACACACACAGTGAATATATACACACA
>NC_090351.1:240793-248293 GCF_035084215.1 Heptranchias perlo
ATATACACACACAGTGAATATATATACACACACACAGTGAATATATATACACACACAGTGAATATATATACACACACAGTGAATATATATATACACACACAGTGAATATATATACACACACAGTGAATATATATATACACACACAGTGAATATATATACACACACAGTGAATATATATACACACACAGTGAATATATATATACACACACACAATGAATATATATATACACACACACAGTGAATATATATATACACACACACAGTGAATATATATATACACACACACAATGAATATATATATACACACACACAGTGAATATATATATACACACACACAGTGAATATATATATATACACACACAGTGAATATATATATATACACACACAGTGAATATATATACACACACACAGTGAATATATATATACACACACACAATGAATATATATATACACACACAGTGAATATATATACACACACACAGTGAATATATATACACACACACAGTGAATATATATATACACACACAGTGAATATATATATATACACACACAGTGAATATATATATACACACACAGTGAATATATATACACACACACAGTGAATATATATACACACACACAGTGAATATATATATACACACACAGTGAATATATATATACACACACACAGTGAATATATATATACACACACAGTGAATATATATACACACACACAGTGAATATATATATACACACACAGTGAATATATATATACACACACACAGTGAATATATATATACACACACAGTGAATATATATACACACACACAGTGAATATATATATACACACACAGTGAATATATATATACACACACAGTGAATATATATACACACACACAGTGAATATATATACACACACAGTGAATATATATACACACACAGTGAATATATATATACACACACAGTGAATATATATACACACACAGTGAATATATATACACACACAGTGAATATATATATACACACACACAATGAATATATATATACACACACACAGTGAATATATATATACACACACACAGTGAATATATATATACACACACACAATGAATATATATATACACACACACAGTGAATATATATATACACACACACAGTGAATATATATATATACACACACAGTGAATATATATATATACACACACAGTGAATATATATACACACACACAGTGAATATATATATACACACACACAGTGAATATATATATACACACACACAATGAATATATATACACACACACAGTGAATATATATACACACACACAGTGAATATATATACACACACACAGTGAATATATATATACACACACAGTGAATATATATATATACACACACAGTGAATATATATATACACACACAGTGAATATATATACACACACACAGTGAATATATATATACACACACAGTGAATATATATATACACACACACAGTGAATATATATATACACACACAGTGAATATATATACACACACACAGTGAATATATATATACACACACAGTGAATATATATATACACACACAGTGAATATATATACACACACAGTGAATATATATACACACACAGTGAATATATACACACACACAGTGAATATATACACACACACAGTGAATATATATACACACACAGTGAATATATATACACACACAGTGAATATATACACACACACAATGAATATATATATACACACACAGTGAATATATATACACACACAGTGAATATATACACACACACAGTGAATATATATACACACACAGTGAATATATATACACACACAGTGAATATATACACACACACAATGAATATATATATACACACACAATGAATATATATATACACACACAGTGAATATATACACACACACAATGAATATATATGTACACACACAGTGAATATATATACACACACAGTGAATATATATACACACACAGTGAATATATATACACACACAGTGAATATATACACACACACAGTGAATATATATACACACACAGTGAATATATATACACACACAGTGAATATATACACACACACAATGAATATATATATACACACACAGTGAATATATACACACACACAATGAATATATATATACACACACAGTGAATATATACACACACACAATGAATATATATATACACACACAGTGAATATATATATATATACACACACACAATGAATATATATACACACACACAATGAATATATATATACACACACAGTGAATATATATATATATATACACTCACACACACTCACACACACACACACACACAGGGGCCAATTTTCGGATGGCCGAGTGGGTGTGTTGCGGGGCAGGGGGGGCTCCTAAAATGGCGGCACCCCGGAGCAGGTTCAGAGCCCGGCTCCAACCCGCTCACTTCCAGGTTCCCCAGTGACGCGGTCGCGTGTGCGCGCAGCTCCCGAATGCGGGACCCCCACCGTCAATTAAAGCCAGTTAGTCAGATAGTTGAGGTACTTGAGAGAGCTCATTGAGTGGAGATTTTGACAGGGGTGCGATTTCCTCAGCGTGTTTCCCGTGCTGTGGGAAACACTCCCTGTTACAACAGACGTGTTTCAGTCCGCAGCCAGTGGGAGATGCAAAGGATTATTTGACAGGTGGGGGGAAAACCTCATTTATTGCAGCAGGACACTCTGTCACTTCAGACAAAGTTTTGGCTGCAACACCTTTGTTTTTCCACTCAAAATTCTTAATTTATACCCTGAACTCTGCTGTGCAAACACATTTACCTACTTTGCGGACCCCCTAAAACTCTCACCGTCAGGTTGGGGGGTCACCATGGCTGCATTCATCACTTCATCCGAGGACGAGCAACATCATCAGCCTCACCAGGCACGGTGTCCACCTCCGCCACGTGGAGCTCCACAACACAGTGCTGCACCACAGGCACCTGCACAACAGCACGGAGGGCAACAACAGAGAGAGCGAAGTCGCAGGAGGCACTACCCTCGCCACAGGGTCTACAGACCGAGGCTCAGCTTCCTGGACCTCTCTGAGGAGCAGTGCATACGGAGGCTCAGAGTCAGTCACCAGGTAGTCGCAGACATCTGCAGCTTCCTTCATGCCGAGCTGCTCCCGGCTGGGCCGAGCAGCATTTCCCTACCTGTCGCTGTCAAAGTAACCACTGCCCTCAACTTCTTCGCCTCCGGATCATTCCAGGGTGCCACCGGGGACATCGCCGGGGTCTCTCAGTCGTCTGCACACAAGTGCATAAGGCTGGTCACCGACAGCTTGTTTCGCAGGGCCTCGCACTACGACCTCAGCCAGACGGAGAGGGCAGTGGGATTCCACACTGTGTCTGGCTTCCCACGGGTGCAGGGTGTAATCGATTGCACCCACATAGCAATACGAGCACCTCCACACGAGCCAGGACTGTTCATCAACAGGAAGGACTATCACTCCATCAACACTCAGCTCGTTTGAGACCACAAGAGATTCCTTCACGTGTGCCCCAGATTCCCTGGCAGCTGCCACAATTCCTTCATCCTCTGGGAGTCCAACATCCTGCCCCTCTTGTACGCACCGAACACCCGCAAGGGCTGGCTCTTCGGAGACAAGGGATACCCCCTGCACACATGGCTCATGACACCTCTGAGGAACCCCATCACTGAGCAACAGTGTCGATATAACGACAGCCACATCGTCACCAGGTCTACAATTGAGCATGTTATAGGGCTGCTCAAGATGCACTTCAGGTGCCTTGATCGTTCTGGGGGAGCGTTTCAATACGCACCAGACAGAGTGGGTCGCATTATAGTCATGTGTTGTGCCCTGCACAATATGGTAAAACAGAGAGGGGTGCCGCTGGAGGAGGCCCCATCCACATCTGCCATCCACATTGAGGAGGAGGAGGAGGAGGAGGAGGAGCAGGAACAGGAGCAACCCACGGGCAGAACAGCGGCTCACCTGGCTGCTTGTGAGGCCAGGGAGTCACTGATATGTGAACAGTTCTCCTAACGTCAGACAGTGTGAAGAGTCCAGTCCTCACCACCTGGACAGAGCAGCGCCCACACCAGTGCCCCCACCCCGCACAAAACACTCCTTCAACTACACATACACCCACTCTAGAGTGACCCAATGGGTGGCATCAAGGGCTCGATTTTGGCGTCGGGTTTCCAGCGGGGGGGCCCGGAAAAATCCCGATATCCGGTCACGTGACCGGATCGCGACGAAATCCCGGCCACTTCCGGGTACCGCGCTGACGTGCGGGGCTGTGCGCGAAAGCCCCGCTGGTGGGAATCCCGCAGGCAATTAAAGCCAGCGGGGTTCCACTTGAGAATACTTACCTTGCTCGTTGTGGTCAGTTAATGAGCTGAATCAGCTGTCAAAAGAGGAAGTGTGGGATTTTCGGTTCAAGGCAGTGAGCTTCACACACTGGGGGAAACAGTCTCCCTCCAACCAGGCGTGTTGCAGCCAGCAGCCTGTGGCAGGTGCCAAGGTGCGCTCCACGGGGGAGAGCCCTCACCCACGCAGGAGGCCACCACGTCACATAGGGCAACCCCTGCCCTCCACCACCCCCCGCCAAGCCAGAGGACAGACCGACACGAAACCGCAGCCCCAGTCCGAGGACCCACCCACCTACCCTGCACAACCCCTCACACCAACACCTGCCAGATGGGTGGTGTGTGGACACCCTCGGAGGACGAAGAGCATGACCACCACCAGCAGCCTCGCAGTCCACGCCGTCCGCCGCAGAGACGTGGATCCCCCCAACACGGTGGTGTTGCACGCCCACCTGCACAGCAGGAGGGAGGGCTACCGCAGAGAGAGACGCATCGCAGAGGGCACTACCCTCGCCACAGGGTCCACAGACCGAGGCGCAGCTCCCTGGACCTCTCCGAGCAGCAGTGCACAGGGAGGCGCAGATTCGCTCGACATGTAGTCGTGGAGATCTGCAGGCTCTTTCATGCCGAGCTGCTCCTGGCTGGCCCCAGCACCAACTGCTTACCTGTCGCTGTCAAAGTCACCACTGCCCTCCACACCTTCTCCTCCGCATCCTTCCAGGGTGCAGCCAGCTACACCGCCGATGTCTCTCAGTCGTCTGCGCGGACGAGCCCTGCAAATACACCTGCACCTACTCTGCAGTAACACGATGGGTGGCATCAGTGGTGGGTCCTCATAGTGATACCCAGGAGCGGGCATTATTGCACAAACCGGACAGGATTCACGGAGACATGGCAGTGGTGGTGCCAATATAATGTGTGATGTTTGTTGCTCTGAAATTCAATATAGGTAACACCCATGACAAACCCTCAAACACCCTTGTTCATCCCCTTCATGCTCACGACACGTTTGCCTTACGCTGCCTACTGCACATATGTGATGCATGCCCTGTGGCTGCAGCACAGGTAGTGGCAGGTTGAGTGAGGCTGGCCGTGAGGGAGATGCACGAGAGGGTGAGTATGGGATGGAGCCATGAGATTGTATGAGGATTGGGTTGCGTGTTAGTGGCAGGGTGAGTACTGGCGAGGTGAGTAGGTGGAGGTAAGATGAGGATGGGGTTTGAGTGGGGATGAAGGGTGATATGACAGAATAGTGTTGGCGGTGCCGAAGGAGATGTGGGGTGGGGGCAGTGTTGTGGCAGACGGAGTGTAGGGGAAAGACTTCATGTTCTCACTGCGGCTGACCTACTGCGGTCATTGCAGCGCCTCCTGCACTGTATGCAGGTGGGCGATATGTTGGTGGCGCAGGTGACCCCCTCTGCCACCTCGAGCCAGGCCTTCTTGGTGGCAGAGGCAGGCCGCTTCCACCCGCCCGCCGGGTGGAAGATCTGTGTCCTCCCCCTCCTCCTCACCCCATGTATTGATATCTGGGGTGAGGCATCATTAAACTGGGAGCAGCCTTCCCCCTGGGCTGCTCCATGCTGCAATTTGTTCCATTGGTTGCAGCATCTGTCAGTGGAGGACTGCCCCTTTAACTAGAGAGCCTCCAGCTGACAGATCGTACTGCGCATGCGCAGCCCGACCGACGCGCAGGCCAGCGCCGTGGACCCCGGAGGAGCAGGTAATTGATTCCTATTATTGGATTGCCTGCTACGATCGCGCAGGCAACCCACTAATTTCGCCGAGCGTGTTGACCACGCTCCCGGAGGACCACCCGCTGGGAACCCGCAGGCCTGCTAAATTTGAGCCCCAAGTGTGGGTGTTCATGGTGAACCTCATGAAAGGGATTTATTACAAAGCCAATCAAGAATGGCCAAGACGTGGCAGCAGTGGTGACAATAATAATATTAACAAAAATCAAATATAAATAAAAAACATGACCAACCATCAAACACCCTTGTGCATCCCCTTCGTGCTCACAAAACCTTCACCTTTCTCTTCCGACTACTCCTACGTGGTGCTTCCCCTGTGACTGCAGCAGAGGTAGTGGCAGGTTACTCTTGTTCATGCTCTGACCGATTTGATGCTTTGGGCCGACGTCCTCTGGGTTTTGGTGCCTGTGAGGGCCCCTCCAAAGACTCCTCCACCTGCACCTGTGCAGGTCAGACTCGGCCACCTGGAGGGGAGGCAGCATTGCGGGTACTGATTGGACACTTCCATGTCCCCTTTCGCCATCATCCCTCCCCGGGGCCAGGCCCACACCACTCCTACCACTCTGCTGGACGACAGTTTAGAGGACATGTGTGAAGCCTTGTAAGGCCAGTGCCCGTGTATCTGCCTGCCTGTTTAAGGCGGCAGAATGTTGTTCACGCTGAGTCTGAACGGCCGTTGTCAGGGCCTCAGTGGACTCATTTGTGAGCCGTGCTTGAAGCTCCATGTTGGCCATCCTTCCCTCCATCGCAGACATTCCCGCACTTACCCGCGACACTATCTCAGAGATTCCCTCAATTCCCTGTGACAGTATCTCAGAGGTTCCCTCCTGTACCTGTGCCACCATTCCACTCATGCAGGAGTTGGACTCCTCCATCCTCTGCGCGATTGTGGAGACTGCGCGTGGCACCTGTTCCAGCACCTCGCAAATGTGCTGCTGCCCTTTGATCATTCTCCTTTTAAAGGATGGCCCCCAGGGTTCAGCATCTGTGTCCAGCTGAGCAGAGCCTGGAGAGGAGTGCTCCCACCGACACGGACTCTCCACAGCTGCCCCTACCACCAGTGTCTGCTCGTGCTCACGTGTGTGGTGACTCACCAGGTGCGACCCCAACTAACTGCGGACTGGGACCCACCGAGGTGTGAGTACCTGCGCTGGCGAATGGCTCGCTCAGATGTGACGGTGCCCCCTCAGAGGCCGGCAGGTCCTCTGAAGAATTGCCCTCCGTGGTCACGGCGGTCGCTGAAGGCCCTGTAAGAGAACAGAAGGCAATATTAAGCACCATCACAGATGTTGAGGTGCTGAAGATGGCAAGGCACGTTAACATCGTTTTCTATTGTGAGTGCTGAATGTTAAAGTTCTGTCACCAGCCGTTTGTCGGGTGGCAGTCTCGGCGTCCCCAACAGACAG
>NC_090351.1:260068-375068 GCF_035084215.1 Heptranchias perlo
TCCCGATCTTCCCCTCTCCCCCCCGATCTTCCCCTCTCCCCCCCGATCTTCCCCTCTCCCCCCCCGATCTTCCCCTCCCCCCCGATCTTCCCCTCTCCGCCCCCGATCTTCTCCTCTCCCCCCCCGATCTTCTCCTCCCCCCCGATCGTCCCCTCTCCCCCCCGATCTTCCCCTCCCCCCGATCTTCCCCTCTCCCCCCCCGATCTTCCCTCTCCCCCCGATCTTCCCCTCTCCCCCCCCGATCTTCCCCTCCCCCCCGATCTTCCCCTCTCCCCCCGATCTTCCCCTCTCCCCCCCCGATCTTCCCCTCCCCCCGATCTTCCCCTCTCCCCCCCGATCTTCCCCTCTCCCCCCCGATCTTCCCCTCTCCCCCCCGATCGTCCCCTCTCCCCCCCGATCTTCCCCTCCCCCCGATCGTCCCCTCTCCCCCCCGATCTTCCCCTCCCTCCCGATCTTCCCCTCTCCCCCCCCGATCTTCCCTCTCCCCCCGATCTTCCCCTCTCCCCCCGATCTTCCCCTCCCTCCCCGATCTTCCCCTCTCCCCCCCGATCTTCCCCTCCCCCCCGATCTTCCCCTCTCCCCCCGATCTTCCCCTCCCCCCCGATCTTCCCCTCTCCCCCCCGATCTTCCCCTCCCCCCCGATCTTCCCCTCTCCCCCCCGATCTTCCCCTCCCTCTCCGATCGTCCCCTCTCCCCCCGATCTTCCCTCCCCCCCGATCTTCCCCTCTCCCCCCCGATCTTCCCCTCTCCCCCCGAACTTCCCCTCTCCCCCCGATCTTCCCCTCTCCCCCCCGATCTTCCCCTCCCCCCGATCGTCCCCTCTCCCCCCCCGATCTTCCCCTCCCTCCCCCGATCTTCCCCTCTCCCCCCCGATCTTCCCCTCCCTCCCCCGATCTTCCCCTCTCCCCCCCCGATCTTCCCCTCTCCCCCCCGATCTTCCCCTCCCCCCGATCTTCCCCTCTCCCCCCCGATCTTCCCCCTCCCCCCCGATCTTCCCCTCTCCCCCCCGATCTTCCCCTCTCCCCCCCGATCTTCCCCTCCCCCCCGATCTTCCCCTCTCCCCCCGATCTTCCCCCTCCCCCGATCTTCCCCTCTCCCCCCGATCTTCCCCCTCCCCCCCGATCTTCCCCCCTCCCCCCGATCTTCCCCTCTCCCCCCCGATCTTCCCCCCTCCCCCGATCTTCCCCTCTCCCCCCCGATCTTCCCCTCCCCCCGATCTTCCCTCCCCCGTCTCCCCCCGATCTTCCCCTCCCCCCGATCTTCCCCCTCCCCCCGATCGTCCCCTCTCCCCCCCGATCTTCCCCTCCCTCCCCGATCTTCCCCTCTCCCCCCCGATCTTCCCTCCCCCCGAACTTCCCCTCTCCCCCCCGATCTTCCCCTCCCTCCCCGATCTTCCCCTCTCCCCCCCGATCTTCCCCTCCCTCCCCGATCTTCCCCTCTCCCCCCCCGATCTTCCCCTCCCCCCGATCTTCCCCTCTCCCCCCCGATCTTCCCCTCCCTCCCCGATCTTCCCCCTCTCCCCCCGATCTTTCCCCTCCCCCCGAACTTCCCCTCTCACCCCCGATCTTCCCCTCTCCCCCCCCGATCTTCCCCTCCCCCCGATCGTCCCCTCTCCCCCCCGATCTTCCCCTCCCTCCCCGATCTTCCCCTCTCCCCCCCGATCTTCCCCTCTCCCCCCCCGATCTTCCCCTCCCCCCCCAATCGTCCCCTCTCCCCCCGATCTTCCCCTCCCTCCCCGATCTTCCCCTCTCCCCCCCGATCTTCCCCTCCCTCCCCCGATCTTCCCCTCTCCCCCCCCCGATCTTCCCCTCTCCCCCCCGATCTTCCCCCTCCCCCGATCTTCCCCTCTCCCCCCCGATCTTCCCCCCTCCCCCCGATCTTCCCCTCTCCCCCCCGATCTTCCCCTCTCCCCCCCGATCTTCCCCCCTCCCCCCGATCTTCCCCTCTCCCCCCCGATCTTCCCCTCTCCCCGCCGATCTTCCCCTCCCCCGATCTTCCCCTCTCCCCCCGATCTTCCCCCCTCCCCCCCCGATCTTCCCCTCTCCCCCCGATCTTCCCCCCTCCCCCCGATCTTCCCCTCTCTCCCCCGATCGTCCCCTCCCCCCGATCTTCCCCCGCCCCGATCTTCCCCTCCCCCCGATCTTCCCCCGCCCCGATCTTCCCCTCCCCCCGATCTTCCCCTCCCCGATCTTCCCCTCCCCCGATCTTCCCCTCTCCCCCCGATCTTCCCCTCCCCCGATCTTCCCCTCTCTCCCCGATCTTCCCCTCCCCCGATCTTCCCCCTCCCCCGATCTTCCCCTCTCTCCCCCCGATCTTCCCCTCCCCCCGATCTTCCCCTCCCCGATCTTCCCCTCCCCCGATCTTCCCCTCTCCCCCCGATCTTCCCCTCCCCCGATCTTCCCCTCTCCCCCCGATCTTCCCCTCCCCCGATCTTCCCCTCTCTCCCCCCGATCTTCCCCTCTCTCCCCCGATCTTCCCCTCCCCCAATCTTCACCTCTCTCCTCCGATCTTCCCCTCCCCCCCGATCTTCCCCTCTCTCCCCCGATCTTCCCCTCCCCCGATCTTCCCCTCTCTCCCCCGATCTTCCCCTCTCTCCCCCGATCTTCCCCTCCCCCCCGATCTTCCCCTCTCCCCCCCGATCTTCCCTCTCTCCCCCGATCTTCCCCTCCCCCAATCTTCACCTCTCTACTCCGATCTTCCCCTCCCCCCGATCTTCCCCTCTCTCCCCCGATCTTCCCCTCCCCCGATCTTCCCCTCTCTCCCACAATCTTCCCCCATTCTCTCCCGATCTTCCCCTTGCCCCCCCTCTCGCTCCCAATCTTCCCCTCTCTGCCCTGACCTTCCCCTCTCCCCACGATCTCTGGTACACAATGTGTCTGTTTCTCTGGTACACGATGTTTCTATTTCTCTGGTACACAATGTGTCTGTTTCTCTGGTACACGATGTGTCTGTTTCTCTGGTACACGATGTGTCTGTTTCTCTGGTACACGATGTGTCAGACTCTCTGGTACACAATGTGTCTGTTTCTCTGGTACACGATGTTTCTGTTTCTCTGGTACACGATGTGTCTGTTTCTCTGGTACACAATGTGTCTGTTTCTCTGGTACACGATGTGTCAGACTCTCTGGTACACAATGTGTCTGTTTCTCTGGTACACGATGTTTCTGTTTCTCTGGTACACGATGTTTCTATTTCTCTGGTACACGATGTGTCTGTTTCTCTGGTACACGATGTTTCTGTTTCTCTGGTACACGATGTGTCTGTTTCTCTGGTACACGATGTGTCTGACTCTCTGGTACACGATGTGTCTGTTTCTCTGGTACACGATGTGTCTGACTCTCTGGTACACAATGTGTCTGTTTCTCTGGTACACGATGTGTCAGACTCTCTGGTACACGATGTGTCTGACTCTCTGGTACACAATGTGTCTGACTCTCTGGTACACGATGTGTCTGACTCTCTGGTACACGATGTGTCTGTTTCTCTGGTACACGATGTGTCTGACTCTCTGGTACACGATGTGTCTGTTTCTCTGGTACACGATGTGTCAGACTCTCTGGTACACGATGTGTCTGACTCTCTGGTACACGATGTGTCAGACTCTCTGGTACACGATGTGTCAGACTCTCTGGTACACGATGTGTCTGACTCTCTGGTACACGATGTGTCTGACTCTCTGGTACACGATGTGTCTGACTCTCTGGTACACGATGTGTCTGTTTCTCTGGGACACGATGTGTCTGACTCTCTGGTACACGATGTGTCTGACTCTCTGTCTCTCTTTGATACAGGTTGTTTGCTGGAAGTGCTCTGATTATAGAGCAAAGCTTCACTATGACGAGTACAGACTGAACCGGGTGTGCCGGGATTGTCACAATGTGCTGAATGGAGAGCACTGCATGGAGGAGAAGGAGAGGAAGCTGGGGATCCTGGAGGTAACATAGGAACAGGTGGAGGCCATTCAGTCCCTCTAAACTGTTACATAGGAACAGGTGGAGGCCATTCAGTCCCTCTAAACTGTTACATAGGAACAGGAGGAGGCCATTCAGCCCCTCGAGCCTGTTACATAGGAACAGGAGGAGGCCATTCAGCCCCTCAAGCCTGTTGCATAGGAACAGAAGGTTGTCATTCCATCCCTCGAGCCTTTTCCATTATTCATAGCAATATAGGAACAGGAAGAGGCCAGTCTATTAGATGATGGCTGATCTGTACCTCAGCCCCATTGACCCTCCTTTGCTCCATAATCCCTTAATATCCTTACCCAACAAAAATCTACCGATCTCAGTATTGAAAGCTCCAATTGTCCCCCAGTATCCACAGCCTTTTTGGGAGAGAGTTCCATATTTCCACTCCCCTTTGTGTGAAATGCTTCCTGACATCACCCCTGAACGGCCTGGCTCTAATTTTAAGGTTATGCCCCCTTGTTCTGGACTCTCCCACCAGAGGAAATAGTTTCTCTCCATCTACCCTATCAAATTCTTTAACATTTTAAACCCCTCAATCAGATCACCCCTTAATCTTCTAAAGTCAAGGGAATACAAACCAAGTTTAATTTAACTCTTGAAGCCGTGGTATCATTTTGGTGAATCTATGCTGCACCCCCTCCAAGGCCCATTCATCCTTCCTGAGGTACCGTGCCCAGAACTGAGTGCAGTACTCGACATGGGGTCTGACCAAGGTGCTGTACAACTGAAGCATCACTTCCCCCCTTTGTATTCCAGCCCTCTTGAGATAAAGGCCAACATCCCATTAGCCTTTTTGATTACTTTTTGTACCTGTCCACTAGCTTTGTGCACTTGGATGCCGAAATCCATTTGCTCCTCTACAGTTGCTAGTCTCTTGCCATTAAGAAAATATTCAATTTGTCTTTCTTAGGTCCAAAGTGGATGACCTCACACTTCCCCACATTGAACTCCATCTGCCACAGTTTTGCCCACTCATTTAATCTGTCTGTCCTTTTGTAACTTCCTGCTCCCATCCACACAACTTACTGTGGCTTCTAACCTAGTGTCATCTGCAAACATGGATATACAACTCTCTATTCCTTCATCTAAGTCATTAATAAATATGGTGAAAAGCTGAGGCCCCAGTACAGATCCCTGGGGAACATCACTTGTCACACCCCACCAATCAGAGCACATTCCCTTTATCCCCAATCTGTCTCCTACTTTCTAACAAATTTCTAACCCATGTCATAAGGTTCCCTCCAATTCCACATGCTCTCATTTTTACTAATAATCTCTTGTGTGGACCCTTATCAAATGCCTTCTGGAAGTCCATAAAGACATGTTAGTGACCACCTCAAAAAAATCAACATGACATGACCTACCCTTCACAAATCCATGCTGACTCTTTTTTATCATACTTGTCTGTGCTCAGTCCACTCTGTACCTGATGATAGGTTCCATTAACTTCTTCACAACTCATGCTAATCTGACAGGTTTGTCGTTTCCTGGTTTCACTCTCCCTCCCCAGCAGGTAAGGGGAGAGCCCCTCACTCTCAGACCGCCTGTCTCACTGACAGCATCAGCATGTGGGGTGTACTGGGGTCCAGAAACTGAGCCCTGCCTGTCCGAGTGGGTGGGGGAGGGGAGGGGAGAGGAGGGGAGGGGGTCTGTACAGATTTTGTAGTGGGGGTCAGAGATCGTGCGTGGGAAGTTGGTGCACCGTGGGGGAGGGGGCCGGGGGCCATGCGGTGTCCTGAGTTGACCTGTGACCTGTGGAGTTGTGTTCTCTGTTGACAGAAGGAGTCGGCCGAGGTCTCGGGGAACAGTCTGATGTGCAGCTTCCTTCACTGGATGGAGAAAGGGGGCAAGCTGGGACTCAAGGCCTGGTTCGTCATTCCACGCGATGACCCCTTCGTCCTCTACATGTACAGAGCCCCTCAGGTACCTGTCACTTTTGACCTATGCGACGGTGGCTCAGTGCCTCTTCCTACCCCAACAACACATCTCAGGGCTGAGACTCAGACTTAGGGAGGTGCTAGACTGGTGGAGGGAGCCCAGGGACTGATAGACCCAGTACACTTAGTAACCAGGTACATGGGGGAAGTGTGGCAAAGTGTTCAGGTGTGAGGAGCTCGCCCTGAAATATGGGGCTGTGGGAAGAAGCTGAGTCACTGGGCGATTTCTGCATTTCCTTAATATTGTACAAGAAATATAAACTGGGCTTCCCCACTGCACCTGGGGAGTCACTGCTCTCCTGTCCACTAAATTATTTTAATTCTTCACTTATGTGACATACTAGCACCTGGGAGTGTTTGATGGGACAGTGTAGAGGGAGCTTTACTCTGTATCTAACCCGTGCTGTACCTGCCCTGGGAGTGTTTGATGGGACAGTGTAGAGGGAGCTTTACTCTGTATCTAACCCGTGCTGTACCTGCCCTGGGAGTGTTTGATGGGACAGTGTGGAGGGAGCTTTACTCTGTATCTAACCCGTGCTGTACCTGCCCTGGGAGTGTTTGATGGGACAGTGTAGAGGGAGCTTTACTCTGTATCTAACCCGTGCTGTACCTGCCCTGGGAGTGTTTGATGGGACAGTGTAGAGGGAGCTTTACTCTGTATCTAACCCGTGCTGTAATGAATGATTAATGAATATAATTGCTCGGTTTGGGAGTTGAATATTCATGGTCTGAATGTCTGTTGTGTGTAACATGCTCCCATCTCCCCACAGGATGTCAGGGCTCAGAGCTCCATCCCATTATTGGGTTACACCATCGAGCTGCTGAGTGACTGCGATTCCAGCTACAGCTTCCAGCTCACACAGTCCAAGCAGGTGTACACATTGAGTGCAGAGACTGAGGAGCTGCGGGACCGCTGGGCACAGCTCATGAGGCTGCTAGCAAGTGGCATGTGCCCTGGTGAAGAGGATTAATACTGCCTGTCGCAGTGATCGCAGCCTTTAGGAAAAGCCTTCTGTCATCGAGCTCCAGCCAGTGTCTGTCCCTCTAGCTCGAAATTCACCCTCCCGTTCCTCTGTTCAGTCATTGGAAAGGGATGTAGATGTGAGTTATACTGCTGCCTGCTCTCTCATTATTCGATGTTAACAGATCACACTTGGGTGGAGACTCTTCATCTCAACGCAACACTTCTTGTGTCAGTCTGTGACCCAGTGCTGACCTTTACTCCCTGGGTGAGTCCGTGACCCAGTGCCGACCTTTACTCCCAGGGTGAGTCCGTGACCCAGTGCCGACCTTTACTCCCAGGGTCAGTCTGTGACCCAGTGCTGACCTTTACTCCCAGGGTCAGTCTGTGACCCAGTGCCGACCTTTACTCCCAGGGTCAGTCTGTGACCCAGTGCTGACCTTTACTCCCAGGGTCAGTCTGTGACCCAGTGCTGACCTTTACTCCCAGGGTGAGTCCGTGACCCAGTGCCGACCTTTACTCCCAGGGTCAGTCTGTGGACCTGTGCTGACCTTTACTCCCAGGGTCAGTCTGTGACCCAGTGTCGACCTTTACTCCCAGGGTCAGTCTGTGGCCCTGTGCTGACCTTTACTCCCAGGGTCAGTCTGTGACCCAGTGCTGACCTTTACTCCCAGGGTCAGTCTGTGACCCAGTGCTGACCTTTACTCCCAGGGTCAGTCTGTGACCCAGTACTGACCTTTACTCCCAGGGTCAGTCTGTGACCCAGTATCGACCTTTACTCCCAGGGTCAGTCTGTGGCCCTGTGCTGACCTTTACTCCCAGGGTCAGTCTGTGACCCAGTGCTGACCTTTACTCCCAGGGTCAGTCTGTGACCCAGTGCTGACCTTTACTCCCAGGGTCAGTCTGTGACCCAGTGCTGACCTTTACTCCCAGGGTCAGTCTGTGACCCAGTGCTGACCTTTACTCCCAGAGTCAGTCTGTGACCCAGTGCTGACCTTTACTCCCAGGGAGAGTCCGTGACCCAGTGCCGACCTTTACTCCCAGGGTCAGTCTGTGACCCAGTGCCGACCTTTACTCCCAGGGTGAGTCCGTGACCCAGTGCCGACCTTTACTCCCAGGGTCAGTCTGTGGACCTGTGCTGACCTTTACTCCCAGGGTCAGTCTGTGACCCAGTGTCGACCTTTACTCCCAGGGTCAGTCTGTGGCCCTGTGCTGACCTTTACTCCCAGGGTCAGTCTGTGACCCAGTGCTGACCTTTACTCCCAGGGTCAGTCTGTGACCCAGTGCTGACCTTTACTCCCAGGGTCAGTCTGTGACCCAGTACTGACCTTTACTCCCAGGGTCAGTCTGTGGCCCTTTGCTGACCTTTACTCCCACGGTCAGTCTGTGACTCAGTTTAATATCTCATCTGAAAGACAGCACCTCCGACAGTGCAGCGCTCCCTCAGTACTGACCCTCCGACAGTGCAGCGCTCCCTCAGTACTGACCCTCCGACAGTGCAGCGCTCCCTCAGTACTGACCCTCCGACAGTGCAGCGTTCCCTCAGTACTGACCCTCCGACAGTGCAGCGCTCCCTCAGTACTGACCCTCCGACAGTGCGGCGCTCCCTCAGTACTGACCCTCCGACAGTGCAGCGCTCCCTCAGTACTGACCCTCCGACAGTGCAGCGTTCCCTCAGTACTGACCCTCCGACAGTGCAGCGCTCCCTCAGTACTGACCCTCCGACAGTGCAGCGCTCCCTCAGTACTGACCCTCCGACAGTGCAGCGCTCCCTCAGTACTGACCCTCCGACAGTGCAGCGCTCCCTCAGTACTGACCCTCCGACAGTGCAGCGCTCCCTCAGTACTGACCCTCCGACAGTGCAGCGCTCCCTCAGTACTGACCCTCCGACAGTGCAGCGCTCCCTCAGTACTGACCCTCCGACAGTGCAGCGCTCCCTCAGTACTGACCCTCCGACAGTGCAGCGCTCCCTCAGTACTGACCCTCCGACAGTGCAGCGCTCCCTCAGTACTGACCCTCCGACAGTGCAGCGCTCCCTCAGTACTGACCCTCCGACAGTGCAGCGCTCCCTCAGTACTGACCCTCCGACAATGCTGCACTCTCTCAGTACTGACCCTCCAACAATGCCGCACTCCCTCAGTACTGACCCTCCGACAGTACCGCACTCCCTCAGTACTGACCCTCCGACAGTGCAGCACTCCCTCAGTACTGACCCTCTGACAATGCTGCACTCCCTCAGTACTGACCCTCCGACAGTGCACCACTCCCTCAGTACTGACCCTCCGACAGTGCACCACTCCCTCAGTACTGACCCTCCGACAATGCCGCACTCCCTCAGTACTGACCCTCCAACAGTGCAGCACTCCCTCAGTACTGACCCTCCGACAGTACAGCGCTCCCTCAGTACTGACCCTCCGACAGTACAGCGCTCCCTCAGTACTGACCCTCCGACAGTACAGTGCTCCCTCAGTACTGACCCTCCGACAGTGCAGCGCTCCCTCAGTACTGACCCTCCGAAAGTGCAGCACTCCCTCAGTACTGACCCTCCGACAGTACAGCGCTCCCTCAGTACTGACCCTCCGACAGTGCAGCGTTCCCTCAGTACTGACCCTCCGACAGTGCAGCGCTCCCTCAGTACTGACCCTCCGACAGTGCAGCGCTCCCTCAGTACTGACCCTCCGACAGTGCAGCGCTCCCTCAGTACTGACCCTCCGACAGTGCAGCGCTCCCTCAGTACTGACCCTCCGACAGTGCAGCGCTCCCTCAGTACTGACCCTCCGACAGTGCAGCGCTCCCTCAGTACTGACCCTCCGACAGTGCAGCGCTCCCTCAGTACTGACCCTCCGACAGTGCAGCGCTCCCTCAGTACTGACCCTCCGACAGTGCAGCGCTCCCTCAGTACTGACCCTCCGACAGTGCAGCGCTCCCTCAGTACTGACCCTCCGACAGTGCAGCGCTCCCTCAGTACTGACCCTCCGACAGTGCAGCGCTCCCTCAGTACTGACCCTCCGACAATGCTGCACTCTCTCAGTACTGACCCTCCGACAATGCCGCACTCCCTCAGTACTGACCCTCCGACAGTACCGCACTCCCTCAGTACTGACCCTCCGACAGTGCAGCACTCCCTCAGTACTGACCCTCTGACAATGCTGCACTCCCTCAGTACTGACCCTCCGACAGTGCACCACTCCCTCAGTACTGACCCTCCGACAGTGCACCACTCCCTCAGTACTGACCCTCCGACAATGCCGCACTCCCTCAGTACTGACCCTCCAACAGTGCAGCACTCCCTCAGTACTGACCCTCCGACAGTACAGCGCTCCCTCAGTACTGACCCTCCGACAGTACAGCGCTCCCTCAGTACTGACCCTCCGACAGTACAGTGCTCCCTCAGTACTGACCCTCCGACAGTGCAGCGCTCCCTCAGTACTGACCCTCCGAAAGTGCAGCACTCCCTCAGTACTGACCCTCCGACAGTACAGCGCTCCCTCAGTACTGACCCTCCGACAGTGCAGCACTCCCTCAGTACTGACCCTCCGACAGTGCAGCGCTCCCTCAGTACTGACCCTCCGACAGTACAGCACTCCCTCAGTACTGACCCTCCGACAGTACAGCACTCCCTCAGTACTGACCCTCCGACAGTACAGCACTCCCTCAGTACTGACCCTCCGACAGTACAGCACTCCCTCAGTACTGACCCTCCGACAGTACAGCGCTCCCTCAGTACTGACCCTCCGACAGTACAGCGTTCCCTCAGTACTGACCCTCCGACAGTGCAGCACTCCCTCAGTACTGCACTGGATCATCAGCCTGGATTATGGGCTCCAGTCTCTTTAATCTTGAACCCACGATGGATTCTGGGCCTGGACATGGCCGGGAATCGCTTTGAATAAGAACATTTGACGCTGTTTTAATGACGGATTCAGTGGCTGGAATTCTAACTTGAAAAGGAAGATTTTTGATTGAAAAGCTGCTCTGGTCTCTGTGGAGAACATTGAGATCTGAGAATAAGCACATTTCCAGAGGGGTAAGAGTAGAAAAGCAGAGAAGTTATGTTAAACTTGTATAGAACCTTGGTTCGACCACACTTGGAGCACTGTGAACAGACCTGGTCTCCATAATTATAGAAAAAGGATATAGAGGCACTCGAGAAGGTGCAAAAAAGATACCAGAACTGTGAGGTTATACCGATCAGGAAAGATTGAACAGGCTGGGGCTATTTCTTTAGAAAAGAGAAGACTGAGGGGTGACCTGATAGAGGTCTTTAAGATTATGAAAGGGTTTGATAGGGTAGATGTAGAGCAGATGTTTCTACTTGTGGGGGAGACCAGAACTAGGGGGCCATAAATATAAGATAGTCACTAATAAATCCAATAGGGAATTCAGGAGAAATGTCTTTACCCAGAGAGTGGTGAGAATGTGGAACTCACTCCCACAAGGAGTAGTTGAGGTGAATAGAATAGATACATTTAAGGGGAAGCTGGATAAACACATGAGGGAGAAAGGAATAGAAGGATATGCTGATAGGGTGAGATGAAGAAGGGAGGGAGGGGGCTCGTGTGGAGCACGGACCTGTTGGGCCTATTTCAGTGCTGTACATTCTGTGTAATTCTATGATGATCCTGGAGGGTGAAATAGTAAATGAAACCTCGAGTACATGAGCTGACCTTCAATCCTCCATCAGATTGAAGGGTGATTGATCCCTCCCCGCATCAGACTGTTGACTAACACCTGCTCCTGATTCACACTGTCGTCTTAAACTCGCAAATAAACTCTTTACCTCGAATGTTCGAACCTGTGTTTGATATTTTGTCCAGTGATTGAAATGTGGTGCCCAATCTGCAGCAAATGCCATTCACAATGTGCGAGCCCCACCTCTCGATCAGGAACCTGCCCTGGTGTCTGTCCCGTGTCACAGGGCTGCAAGGTGGGAGTTTACTGATGATCTGCTCTCTGTAACCCAACAAATGGGATGCAGCCGTCACACATTTGGTTCCCAGGCCTTCGATCCATGTCCTTCTGGAGACACAGCGTGATCTGTGGTGTGAGAGCCGCTCACACACTGAGGCACCAGCAGGTACATCAAACATACAGGCCTCAGCATCACAGTTACTACTGCAATGTTGGCCTTTATCTTGAGATGGGTGGAAGTTATGTTCCAGCTGTACAGAGCTCTGGTTAGACCCCATCTGGAGAATGTGTTCAGTTCTGGACACCGCACCTCAGGAAGGATATATTGGCCGTGGAGGGGGTGCAGCACAGATTCACCAGAATGATACCAGGGCTAAAAGGGTTAAATTATGAGGACAGGTTGCACAGACTCGGCTTGTGTTGCCTTGAGTGTCGAAGATTAAGGGATGATCTAATTGAGGTGTTTGAGATGATGAAAGGATTTGATAGGGTAGATAGAGAGAAACTATTTCCTCTGGTGGGGGAGTCCAGAACAAGGGGGAATAACATTAAAATTAGAGCTAGGCCGTACAGGGGTGATGTCAGGAAGCACAAAGGGGAGTGGGAATCTGGAACTCTCTCCCCCAAAAAGCTGTTGAGGCTGGGAGTCAATTGAAAATATCACAACTGAGATTGATAGATTTTTGTTGGGTAAGGGTATTAAGGGATATGGAACCAAGGCGGGTAAATGGAGTTAAAATACAGATCAGCCATGATCTAATTTAATAGCGGAACAGGCTCGAGGGGCTGAATGGCCTCCTCCTGTTTCCATTTGAGATTTTGGCCACCACCCCCCACAATTGTTGTCTGCTCACATCGAGCTTTTATCAATGGTTTGATCTGGTTGATAAGATCTGTGTCTGTCTGCACTCAATGGTATTTATGTATGGAGACTAGTCAGACTCAACCTGGACCCAGATAAATCTCTGCCACTCCCCATCTGAGGATCTAGAGACTGGTTTAGATGGTAATATTATTGAATGTGACATGTGAAAGGCCTGTGTATTTGACAGACTTATATTCTCAGCTCCTGGAAACACAACACAAAGGTCATCAAGGCCTTGTCAGCCACTCAGTGTTTAATGAGCCTCATTCACGCTGACGTACAGACGTAATAACACAAACCAGTACACAGCCTAACGACCAGGCCCGGTCACCCCAGGAGCCTAACGACCAGGCCTGGTCAGTCCTGGAGCCTAACGACCAGGCCTGGTCAGTCCTGGAGCCTAACGACCAGGCCTGGTCAGTCCAGGAGCCTAACGACCAGGCCCGGTCACCCCAAGAGCCTAAGTACCAGGCCCGGTCAGTCCAGGATGGAGTCACAGTGACTGTACAGTTCTTCCAATCTCTCCTCCTGTTCTGAAGCTTCTGTATGACCTGCATCCTGGAACCGTCTGAAGCCGTCTGAAATCTCTCGCATTCTCAGTTACCTCATAACCCTTGGCGACGGTGACAGAATTCCAAATACACACAATAAAACTAGACGGTAACTACGCTTTGTTGTCGGAGGTTGGCTCCTTCCCCTCCGGCACTGGAGGTTAGCTGTGGGGGCGTCTTGGCTCAGTAGCAGGACGATGGCGGATCCGTTGGGGCCTGAGGTTCTGTAGCTCTGGAGTGGCCCTTCAGCAGGCTCAGGGCCGCACTCTCTAACTGGCTGCGATCCATGCGACAAGCCTCCACCATCTCACCCACTGTCACTGCCATGAAGACTGGGTCACTGGCCAGTTCATGAAGTCCTTGGGCCTCCAGCACCTTGACAGAAGAAGGAAAGGCGTGAGAAACACTAGACGCACAAGCACGGCCCCTCCCCCGGTGTTGGACAGCAGGGAGGGGGGGAGGGGCAGACTTTTTTCACTTCATGGAACATCTATCATGGGTTCAAAGGTCAGGACAAATGATACTGGGAATAAAAGGGTTAAATTATGAGAACAGGATGTATAGACTAGGTTTGTATTCCCTTGAATATAGAAGGTTAAGGGGTGATCTGATCGAGAGGTTTAAGATGATTAAAGGAGTTGATAGGATTGATAGAGAGAAACTATTTCCTCTGGTGGGAGAGTCCAGAACAAGGGGCATAACCTTAAAATTAGAGCCAGGCCGTTCAGGGGTGCTGTCAGGAAGCACTGCCCCCTTCACATTGCCCTGGGCCTTCCCCAGAGGGCTGGAACTTGCAGGAGGAGCAGCCCAAAGTTCGCATGTTAATGAGGTGGGGGGGCGTTCCCATCTTCTCCTCCTGCTACCCCCCCCCTCCACTTAAACCTCCCATTGAAGCCCAGCCCACCCAGGCACAAGAGACCCACTAGAAGCTGGTACTGGTCTATGTGACAGGAGAATCCCCCCTCAAATCACGGGGTACGGCAGGAGGCTGAGGAGAACTCCCCAGGTGAGTGGAGATGGTTATGCTGGTTAGGCCTCACCTAGAGTATTGTGTTCAATTCTGGGCACCACACTTTAGGAAGGATGTGAAGGCCTTAGAGAGGGTGCAGAGGAGATTTACTAGAATGGTTCCAGGGATGAGGGACTTCAGTTATGTGGAGAGACTGGAGAAGCTGGGACTGTTCTCCTTAGAACAGAGAAGGTTAAGGGGAGATTTGAATGAGGTGTTCAAAATCATGAACAGTTTTGATAGAGTAAATAAGGAGAAACTGTTTCCAGTGGTAGGAGGGTCGGTAACCAGAGGACACAGATTTAAGGTGATTGGCAAAAGAGCCAGAGATGAGATGAGGAGGAATGTTTTTATGCAGCGAGTGGTTATGATCTGGAATTCACTGCCTGAAAGGGGGGGGGAAGCAGATTCAATAGTAAAAATTTACAGGGCTATGGGAAAAGAGTAGGGGAGTAGGACTAATTGGATAGCTCTTTCTAAGAGTCGGCACAGACACGATGGGTCGAATGGCCTCCTTCTACGCTGTATCATTCTATGATTCTATGATTTATGGCCTCTAGTTCTGGTCTCCCCCACATGTGGAAACATCTTTTCTACATCGACTCTATCAAACACTTGCATGATCTTAAAGACCTCTATCAGGTCACCCCTCAGTCTTCTCTTTTCTAGAGAAAAGAGCCCCAGCCTGTTCAATCTTTCCTGATAGGTATAACCTCTCAGTTCTGGTGTCATTCTTATAAATCTTTGTTGCACCGTCTCCAGTGCCTCCATATCTTTTGTACAAGGGACCTTCTCAAGTATAAAGAGAGTAAGAGGGTCTACAAGTCAAATCGACGGCCATAACAACCAGTTACAGGCAGAGATAAGTGTATCACTTAACTGCACAAGTTGCCTGAGACCAAGGACGGGGAAAGTCAAACCAGGAAGCTCAGACAGTCACTCGAGTGTGAGGTGGGTCAGTCAGAACAGAGAGACCGAGAAGAGCAGATAATCATGTCACCAACAAATTGACGTTCCAGAGGCAATGCCACCGACCCGGGGGAGGGAGATTAACTCAAGCACGTTGCTCGTAAGGACAGGTCATAAATACTCTAGAAACATTGCTAATCACCATCCAGAGACTCTCGTTGATAGGCTGTACAATGGTGTTAACATGTCAGCGATCTCAGGACTTTACTCCCAAGGTAATCTCACCAATCTGCTGTAGACTCAGGCACCATTCTCCACTATAACGTAAAACTCTGCAATCCAGTTAATACTGAATCGCAGCAAGACAATGAGCTGCGAGTCGATAAATGGCAGTTGGTGCTGGACATGTTGTCTGATTTCTTTGAATGAACCCATCACTCCCTCAGTAGTATGTGGGTATCCTAATGGAGGATTGGTACCTGAACTCAAATCCAATACAAACTGGGTGATGTAAAAAGATCAGCAAGCCAGACTCGACCAGCACTGCCTCCCACACCTGATCAGGGCAATCGTTCCTCAATGAGGACTTTCAACAGGAGAATTGGCTTCGCTGCTTCGTTAGCAGACAAACGGAGCAATACTCAGCCCAGTCTTATTACAGCCTGCACCAGGGGGCTCAACCAGGACACGTTCCTCCTGGTAAACCACATCTACAAACAGGTACAGTGCAGTCTGGACAGAGACACCACATGTTATTCACTGTGTAACTGTACAGAGTCACTGTATGTACAGGGTAAGGGTCACTCACTGTGTAACTGTACAGAGTCACTGTATGTACAGGGTGAGGGTCACTCACTGTGTAACTGTACAGAGTCACTGTTTATTCAGGGTAAGGGTCACTCACTGTGTAACTGTACAGAGTCACTGTATGTACAGGGTAAGGGTCACTCACTGTGTAACTGTACAGAGTCACTGTTTATTCAGGGTAAGGGTCACTCACTGTGTAACTGTACAGAGTCACTGTTTATTCAGGGTAAGGGTCACTCACTGTGTAACTGTACAGAGTCACTGTTTATTCAGGGTAAGGGTCACTCACTGTGTAACTGTACAGAGTCACTGTTTATTCAGGGTGAGGGTCACTCACTGTGTAACTGTACAGAGTCACTGTTTATTCAGGGTGAGGGTCACTCACTGTGTAACTGTACAGAGTCCCTGTTAATTCAGGGTAAGGGTCACTCTTTGTAACTGTACAGAGTCACTGTTCATACAGGGTAAGGGTCACTCACTGTGTTTCTGTGTGAGATTGTAATGTGTGAGATTGTGATTTGATGGATTCTGTGTGAGATTTTAATGTGAAAATTCTGTGTGAGATGGTGATTTGATGATTCTGTTTGAGATTGTGATGTGAGGGATTTTGTGTGTGACTGTGATTAAATGGTTTCTGTGTAAGATTGTGATGTGATGATTCTGTGTGAGATTGTGACATCATGATTCCGTGTGAGAATGTGATGGGAGGGATTCTGTGAGATTGTGATGTGTAGCATTTTGATTGAGATTGTGATGTGGAGAATTCTGTATGAGTTTATAATTTAGAGATTCTGTGCGAGATTGTGATGTGATGGAATCTGTGAGATGGTGATTTGATGGATTCTGTAGGAGATTGTGATGTGTGGAATTCTGTGTGAGATTGTGATGTGATGATTCTGTGTGAGATTGTGATGTGATGATTCTGTGTGAGATTGTGATGTGATGATTCTGTATGAGATTGTGATTTGATGGATTCTGTGGGAGATTGTGATGTGTGGAATTCTGTGTGAGATTGTGATGTGATGATTCAGTTTGCGGTTGTGATGTGATTATTCTGTATGAGACTTTGATGTGAGGGATTCCGTGTGAGATTTTGAGGTGATAAATCTGTGAGACTATGATGTGGACGATTCAGTGTGAGATTGTAATGTGGAGAATTGTTTGTGAGATTGTGATTTGATGGATTATGTGTGTGATTGTGATGGGAGGGATTCTGTGTGAGATTATGTTCATTATACCTGCTGTACGAGGCTGGTGATGGGGTCAGTGCCGTGTTGCTCCTTGTTCTCCGATATGCCCAGAGGTTCACAGCTTCTGCTCATATCTGCAGCCTGGGTGAATACAGAAAGCTCTTTACATCTCAGACAGTGTATGGCACACTATGTTATACAGACTGGGTGCACTATCTGTCATATACCGGAAACATGGTGCTCTATATACATGTAAGCAGGTATACTCAAAGCTGGACACTCTTGGATTAATTATATATTAGCTGCCCTCCCATTGTGACACTCCAAGTCAGTCACAGGATACGCTATCCAAGGCTATGTATATCCTTGTGAAGGGAAAACACCAGGGCTCTGATTTATAATATCTGTACCGTGCCCTTCACCATGCTGTTATAAATTCAGCTCTGTCACTGGTACCTCCCAGGGTTCAGTGGTTTGTATACAGACACTGTACCCTCATGTGTGTGATATACAGACACTGTACCTCGTGTGTGATATACAGACACTGTACCTCGTGTGTGATATACAGACACTGTACCTCGTGTGCGATATACAGACACTGTACCTCGTGTGTGTGATATACAGATACTGTATCTCGTGTGTGATATAGATACTGTACCCTCATGTGTGTGATATACAGACACTGTACCTCATGTGTGATAGACAGACACTGTACCTCGTGTGTGATATACAGACACTGTATCTCGTGTGTGATATAGATACTGTACCCTCGTGTGTGATAGACAGATACTGTACCCTCGTGTGTGTGATATGCAGATACTGTACCCTCGTGTGTGATATGCAGATACTGTACCCCCATGTGTATGGTATACAGATACTGTACCCCCGTGTGTGTGATATGCAGATACTGTACCCCCATGTGTATGGTATACAGATACTGTACCCCCATGTGTATGATATACAGATACTGTACCCCCATGTGTGTGATATGCAGATACTGTACCCTCATGTGTATGGTATACAGATACTGTACCCCCGTGTGTGTGATATGCAGACACTGTACCCCCATGTGTATGGTATACAGATACTGTACCCCCGTGTGTGTGATATGCAGATACTGTACCCCCATGTGTATGGTATACAGATACTGTACCCCCATGTGTGTGATATGCAGATACTGTACCCCCATGTGTATGGTATACAGACACTGTACCCTCATGTGTATGGTATACAGATACTGTACCCCCGTGTGTGTGATATGCAGATACTGTACCCCCATGTGTATGGTATACAGATACTGTACCCCCATGTGTGTGATATGCAGATACTGTACCCCCATGTGTATGGTATACAGACACTGTACCCTCGTGTGTGATATACAGATACTGTACCCTCTTGTGTGTGATATACAGATACTGTACCCTCTTGTGTGTGATATACAGATACTGTACCCTCATGTATGTGATATACAGATACTGTACCCTCTTGTGTGTGATATACAGATACTGTACCCCCATGTGTGTGATATGCAGATACTGTACCCTCATGTGTATGGTATACAGATACTGTACCCCCGTGTGTGTGATATGCAGATACTGTACCCCCATGTGTATGGTATACAGATACTGTACCCCCATGTGTGTGATATGCAGATACTGTACCCCCATGTGTATGGTATACAGACACTGTACCCTCGTGTGTGATATACAGATACTGTACCCTCTTGTGTGTGATATACAGATACTGTACCCTCTTGTGTGTGATATACAGATACTGTACCCTCTTGTGTGTGATATACAGATACTGTACCCTCATGTGTGTGATATACAGATACTGTACCCTCTTGTGTGTGATATACAGATACTGTACCCTCATGTGTGTGATATACAGATACTGTACCCTCTTGTGTGTGATATACAGATACTGTACCCTCATGTGTGTGATATACAGATACTGTACCCTCTTGTGTGTGATATACAGATACTGTACCCTCATGTGTGTGATATACAGATACTGTACCCTCTTGTGTGTGATATAAAGATACTGTACCCTCTTGTGTGTGATATACAGATACTGTACCCTCATGTGTGTGATATACGGATACTGTATCTCGTGTGATAGACAGATACTGTACCCTCGTTTGTGATGTAAAGATACTGTGCCTTTGTGTGCATGGTATACAGATACTGTACCCCATGTGTGTGATATACAGATACTGTACCCCATGTGTATGATATGCAGATACTGTACCCCATGTGCGTGGTATACAGACACTGTACCCTCATGTGTGATATAGATACTGCGCCCTTGTGTGTGTGATATACGGATACTGTACCCGCATGTGTGTGATATACAGATACTGTACCCTCGTGTGTGATGTAAAGATATTGTGCCCTTGTGTGCATGGTATACAGATACTGTACCCCATGTGTATGATATGCAGATACTGTACCCCCATGTGTGATATACAGGTACTGTACCCTCATGTGAGTGGTATAGATACTGTACAAAGTTTGTGATATACAGATACTCTACTCCCACGTATGTGATATACAGATACTGTACCCCATGTGTGTGTGATATACAGATACTGTACCCCATGTGTGTGTGATATACAGATACTGTACCCCATGTGTGTGTGATATACAGATACTGTACCCCATGTGTGTGTGATATACAGATACTGTACCCCATGTGCGTGATATACAGATACTGTACCCCCACGTATGTGAAATACAGATACTGCACCCCATGTGTGTGTGATATAGATACTGTACACCGATATATACACAAGTGATATACAGACTGTACCCACACTTGTGTGATATACAGTTACTATACCCCCATGTGTGCGATATACAGTTGCTGTAACCCTCTCCCCCCATGTGTGTGATATAGATACTGTACCCCATGTGCACGATATACAGATACTGTACCCCATGTGTGTGATATACAGATACTGTACCCCGTGTGTGATATACAGGTACTGTACCCTAAGTGTGTGATATACAGGTAGTGTACCCCAAGTGTGTGATATACAGGTACTGTACCCCAAGTGTGTGATATACAGATACTGTAGCCCATGTGTGTGATATACAGATACTGTACCCCATGTGTGTGATATACAAATACTGTACCCTGTGTGTGATATACAGGTACTGTACCCTAAGTGTGTGATATACAGGTACTGTACCCCAAGTGTGTGATATACAGATACTGCACCCCATGTGTGTGTGATATAGATACTGCACCCCATGTGTGTGATATAGATACTGTACCCCATGTGTGTGTGATGTAGATACTGTACCCTCGTGTGTGATATAGATACTGTACCCTCATGTATGATATACAGACACTGTAGCCCATGTGTGTGATATACAGATACTGTACCCCCATGTGTGTGATATACAGATACTGTACCCCATGTGTGAGATATGCAGATACTGTACCCCAAGAGTGTGATATACAGATACTGCACCCCAAATGTCTGATATACAGATACTGCACCCCAAATGTCTGATATACAGATACTGCACCCCAAGTGTGTGATATACAGGTACTGTACCCCATGTGTATGATATACAGGTACTGTACCCCAAGTGCATGATATACAGATACTGCACCCCAACTGTGTGATATACAGATATTGCACCCCAAGTGTGTGATATACATGTACTGTACCACAAGTGTGTGATATTAAGATACTGCATCCCAAGTGTGTGATATACAGATACTGCATCCCAAGTGTGTGATATACAGATACTGCATCCCAAGTGTGTGATATACAGATACTGCATCCCAAGTGTGTGATATACAGATACTGTAGCCCATGTGTGTGATATACAGATACTGTACCCCATGTGTGTGATATACAAATACTGTACCCTGTGTGTGATATACAGGTACTGTACCCTAAGTGTGTGATATACAGGTACTGTACCCCAAGTGTGTGATATACAGATACTGCACCCCATGTGTGTGTGATATAGATACTGCACCCCATGTGTGTGATATAGATACTGTACCCCATGTGTGTGTGATGTAGATACTGTACCCTCGTGTGTGATATAGATACTGTACCCTCATGTATGATATACAGACACTGTAGCCCATGTGTGTGATATACAGATACTGTACCCCCATGTGTGTGATATACAGATACTGTACCCCATGTGTGAGATATGCAGATACTGTACCCCAAGAGTGTGATATACAGATACTGCACCCCAAATGTCTGATATACAGATACTGCACCCCAAATGTCTGATATACAGATACTGCACCCCAAGTGTGTGATATACAGGTACTGTACCCCATGTGTATGATATACAGGTACTGTACCCCAAGTGCATGATATACAGATACTGCACCCCAACTGTGTGATATACAGATATTGCACCCCAAGTGTGTGATATACATGTACTGTACCACAAGTGTGTGATATTAAGATACTGCATCCCAAGTGTGTGATATACAGATACTGCATCCCAAGTGTGTGATATACAGATACTGCATCCCAAGTGTGTGATATACAGATACTGCATCCCAAGTGTGTGATATACAGATACTGCATCCCAAGTGTGTGATATACAGATACTGCATCCCAAGTGTGTGATATAAAGGTACTGTTCCCCAAGTGTGTGATATAGATACTGTACCCCAAGTATGTGATATACAGGTACTATACCCCAAGTGTGTGGTATACAGGTACTGTACCCCAAGTGTGTGATATACAGGTACTGTACCCCAAGTGTATGGTATACAGGTACTGTACCCCAAGTGTGTGATATACAGATACTGCACCCCAAGTCTGTGATATACAGATACTGCACCCCAAGTCTGTGATATACAGGTACTGTACCCCAAATGTGTGATATACAGGTACTGTACCCCAAGTGTGTGATATACAGATACTGTACCCCAAGTGTATGGTATACAGGTACTGTACCCCAAGTGTGTGACATACAGATACTGCACCCCAAGTCTGTGACATACAGATACTGTACCCCAAGTATGTGATATACAGATACTGTACCCCAAATGTGTGATATACAGGTACTGTACCCAAATGTGTGATATACAGGTACTGTACCCCAAATGTGTGATATACAGATACTGTACCCCAAGTCTGTGATATACAGGTACTGTACCCCAAATGTGTGATATACAGGTACTGTACCCCAAATGTGTGATATACAGATACTGTACCCCATGTGTGAGATATGCAGATACTGTACCCCAAGAGTGTGATATACAGATACTGCACCCCAAATGTCTGATATACAGATACTGCACCCCAAATGTCTGATATACAGATACTGCACCCCAAGTGTGTGATATACAGGTACTGTACCCCATGTGTATGATATACAGGTACTGTACCCCAAGTGCATGATATACAGATACTGCACCCCAACTGTGTGATATACAGATATTGCACCCCAAGTGTGTGATATACATGTACTGTACCACAAGTGTGTGATATTAAGATACTGCATCCCAAGTGTGTGATATACAGATACTGCATCCCAAGTGTGTGATATACAGATACTGCATCCCAAGTGTGTGATATACAGATACTGCATCCCAAGTGTGTGATATACAGATACTGTAGCCCATGTGTGTGATATACAGATACTGTACCCCATGTGTGTGATATACAAATACTGTACCCTGTGTGTGATATACAGGTACTGTACCCTAAGTGTGTGATATACAGGTACTGTACCCCAAGTGTGTGATATACAGATACTGCACCCCATGTGTGTGTGATATAGATACTGCACCCCATGTGTGTGATATAGATACTGTACCCCATGTGTGTGTGATGTAGATACTGTACCCTCGTGTGTGATATAGATACTGTACCCTCATGTATGATATACAGACACTGTAGCCCATGTGTGTGATATACAGATACTGTACCCCCATGTGTGTGATATACAGATACTGTACCCCATGTGTGAGATATGCAGATACTGTACCCCAAGAGTGTGATATACAGATACTGCACCCCAAATGTCTGATATACAGATACTGCACCCCAAATGTCTGATATACAGATACTGCACCCCAAGTGTGTGATATACAGGTACTGTACCCCATGTGTATGATATACAGGTACTGTACCCCAAGTGCATGATATACAGATACTGCACCCCAACTGTGTGATATACAGATATTGCACCCCAAGTGTGTGATATACATGTACTGTACCACAAGTGTGTGATATTAAGATACTGCATCCCAAGTGTGTGATATACAGATACTGCATCCCAAGTGTGTGATATACAGATACTGCATCCCAAGTGTGTGATATACAGATACTGCATCCCAAGTGTGTGATATACAGATACTGCATCCCAAGTGTGTGATATACAGATACTGCATCCCAAGTGTGTGATATAAAGGTACTGTTCCCCAAGTGTGTGATATAGATACTGTACCCCAAGTATGTGATATACAGGTACTATACCCCAAGTGTGTGGTATACAGGTACTGTACCCCAAGTGTGTGATATACAGGTACTGTACCCCAAGTGTATGGTATACAGGTACTGTACCCCAAGTGTGTGATATACAGATACTGCACCCCAAGTCTGTGATATACAGATACTGCACCCCAAGTCTGTGATATACAGGTACTGTACCCCAAATGTGTGATATACAGGTACTGTACCCCAAGTGTGTGATATACAGATACTGTACCCCAAGTGTATGGTATACAGGTACTGTACCCCAAGTGTGTGACATACAGATACTGCACCCCAAGTCTGTGACATACAGATACTGTACCCCAAGTATGTGATATACAGATACTGTACCCCAAATGTGTGATATACAGGTACTGTACCCAAATGTGTGATATACAGGTACTGTACCCCAAATGTGTGATATACAGATACTGTACCCCAAGTCTGTGATATACAGGTACTGTACCCCAAATGTGTGATATACAGGTACTGTACCCCAAATGTGTGATATACAGATACTGTACCCCAAATGTGTGATATGCAGGTACTGTAGCGCAAGTGTGTGATATACAGGTACTGCATCCCAAGTATGTGATATACAGGTACTATACCCCAAGTGTGTGGTATACAGGTACTGTACCCCAAGTGTGTGATATACAGGTACTGTACCCCAAGTGTATGGTATACAGGTACTGTACCCCAAGTGTGTGATATACAGATACTGCACCCCAAGTCTGTGATATACAGATACTGCACCCCAAGTCTGTGATATACAGGTACTGCACCCCAAGTATGTGATATACAGATACTGTACCCCAAATGTGTGATATGCAGGTACTGTACCCCAAGTGTGTGATATACAGATACTGTACCCCAAGTGTATGGTATACAGGTACTGTACCCCAAGTGTGTGATATACAGATACTGCACCCCAAGTCTGTGATATACAGGTACTGTACCCCAAGTGTGTGGTATACAGGTACTGCACCCCAAGTGTGTGATATACAGATACTGTACCCCAAGTGTGTGATATACAGATACTGTACCACAAGTGTGTGATATACAGATACTGCACCCCAAGTCTGTGATATACAGATACTGTACCCCAAGTATGTGATATACAGATACTGTACCCCAAATGTGTGATATACAGGTACTGTACCCAAATGTGTGATATACAGGTACTGTACCCCAAATGTGTGATATACAGATACTGTACCCCAAGTCTGTGATATACAGGTACTGTACCCCAAATGTGTGATATACAGGTACTGTACCCAAATGTGTGATATACAGGTACTGTACCCCAAATGTGTGATATACAGATACTGTACCCCAAGTCTGTGATATACAGGTACTGTACCCCAAATGTGTGATATACAGATACTGTACCCCAAATGTGTGATACACAGGTACTGTACCCCAAATGTGTGATATACAGGTACTGTACCCCAAATGTGTGATATACAGATACTGTACCCCAAATGTGTGATATACAGATACTGCACCCCAAGTATGTGATATACAGATACTGTACCCCAAGTGTGAGATATACAGGTACTGTACCCCAAATGTGTGATATACAGATACTGTACCCCAAGTATGTGATATACAGATACTGCACCCCAAGTATGTGATATACAGATACTGTACCCCAAGTGTGTGATATACAGATACTGTACCCCAAGTATGTGATATACAGATACTGCACCCCAAGTATGTGATATACAGATACTGTACCCCAAGTGTGTGATATACAGATACTGTACCCCAAGTGTGTGATATACAGATACTGTACCCCAAGTATGTGATATACAGATACTGCACCCCAAGTATGTGATATACAGATACTGCACCCCAAGTGTGTGATATACAGGTACTGTACCCCAAGTGTGTGATATACAGATACTGCACCCCAAGTATGTGATATACAGATACTGCACCCCAAGTGTGTGATATACAGGTACTGTACCCCAAGTGTGTGATATACAGATACTGTACCCCAAGTGTGTGATATACAGGTACTGTACCCCAAGTATGTGATATACAGATACTGCACCCCAAGTGTGTGATATACAGGTACTGTACCCCAAGTGTGTGATATACAGGTACTGCACCCCAAGTCTGTGATATACAGGTACTGTCCCCCAAGTGTGTGGTATACCCAGCATCTTACCTATTGATCCAATATAATGGGTATGGAAGGAGAGATGTTGGACAATCTTCTGTGAGCCACATTGTACGAGTCCAGACAGTCAGTGCCTTATGGAAAACTAGGGGAGAGGAGACTAACCCCGGCTGGGATGGTGGGCTGGTGTGATGCTCGGGGACCGGAGGCCTCCTGGGTCCTGCCTCTTGCTGTGTAAAGTGTAAGGTAGGACTGGGAGATAGAGGACAGCCCCGCCTGATAGACACTCTCAGCCCCTCTGGATTCTGTTCAATGCCAGATTGCAATGGGCCAAAGGGCACCACTGGGCTGCTGTTCAAACTGGGGCTGGGATGAGAGGAGAGACGGCTGAATACGGGAGTGTGAGGCCTCCTCGGTCGTATTATGGGCTATCGTGTAGTAGTCTATTGGCGCTAAGACCTCGGAGGTAACTCTGAGTTCCCGCTGGTACTGATTCCACCTTGCAGATACAGCTGTAACCTAGCTGCCCTACCCTCCCATGTTTGGCATGACCCTTCACATGGGCAGATAGCCCCCAGCACCTCCCTCGTTGTCCCGGTACCTCTTGGCCGAGGTGTTGCAGTGCCAACGCTGCTGTATGTCACTTTACCTCATTGGTGTCTGTCATTTGCGAGAAGGGTTTCTTCAGCGGACAGGTCGGGTTCCCTTCTAGAGGAGTTAGAACAGCACACTGGTGAATAATCGACACAAGCTACTCGTCCAACATCAAACAAAGAGGGTAAAACAAAAGGAAAGAAAGACTTCCCTTTATATAGCAACTTTCATGGCCTCAGGACGTCCCAAAGCGCTTTACAGCCAATGAAGTACTTTTGAAGTGTAGTCACTGTTGTAATGTAGGAAACGTGGCAGCCAATTGATGCACAGGAAGATCCCACAAACAACCATGAGATAATGATCAGATAACCTATTTCACTAATGTAGGTTGAGGGATAAATATTGGCCCAGGACACTGGGAGATCTCCCCCTGCTTTTCATCAGATAGTGGCCGTGGGATCTTTTACGTTCACCTGAGGGGGCAGACGGGGTCTCGGTTTAACGTCTCATCCAAAAGACAGCACCTCCGACAATGCAGCGCTCCCTCAGTACTGTCCCTCCGCCAGTGCAACACTCCCTCAGTGCAACACTCCCTCAATACTGACCCTCTGACAGTGCAGCACTCCCTCAGTGCTGACCCTCTGACAGTGCAGCACTCCCTCAGTGCTGACCCTCTGACAGTGCAGCACTCCCTCAGTGCTGACCCTCTGACAGTGCAGCACTCCCTCAGTGCTGACCCTCTGACAGTGCAGCACTCCCTCAGTGCTGACCCTCTGACAGTGCAGCACTCCCTCAGTGCTGACCCTCTGACAGTGCAGCACTCCCTCAGTACTGACCCTCCGACAGTGCAGCACTCCCTCAGTGCTGACCCTCTGACAGTGCAGCACTCCCTCAGTACTGACCCTCCGACAGTGCAGCACTCCCTCAGTGCTGTCCCTCCGACAGTACAGCACTCCCTCAGTGCTGTCCCTCCGACAGTGCAGCACTCCCTCAGTGCTGTCCCTCCGACAGTGCAGCACTCCCTCAGTGCTGTCCCTCCGACAGTGCAGCACTCCCTCAGTGCTGTCCCTCCGACAGTGCAGCACTCCCTCAGTACTGACCGACTGGGAGCGTCGGCCTGGATTATGGGCTCGAGCCTCTGGAGTGGGACTTGAACCCACAACCTTCTGAATCAGAGGTGAGAGTGCTGCTACTGAGCCACACTGGTGTTACTCAGTTTCTCTCATGGAGGGGATTTTGTGCAGTTCATCATTGTAAAGGAGCTGTACACTGCTAGCTCTGCTGTGTTCTGTGCCATCACCCAGGGTGGTTGCTCTGGCATCACCCAGGGGAACATTGGAAATGAAGAGTAGAGTCACTTGGACACTTCAACCAAAGGACAGACTGGTTGAGCATCACTCTGCTGGTGCCAGGGCAGCCCCTTACTGAACTATCGTTAGTGCCCTGAGTGAGTCTTGTGCTCAGTTCCCACCTCTGAGTCAAAAGGTGCAGGGTTGAATCCCACCCCAGACGGTCCCGGGGAGCGGAGACCGGAGCTCCAGACGGTCCCGGTGAGCGGAGGCCGGAGCTCCAGACGGTCCCGGGGAGCGGAGGCCGGAGCTCCAGACGGTCCCGGGGAGCGGAGGCCGGAGCTCCAGATGGTCCCGGGGAGCGGAGACCGGAGCTCCAGACGGTCCCGGGGAGGGGAGACCGGAGCTCCAGACGGTCCCGGGGAGCGGAGACCGGAACTCCAGACGGTCCCGGGGAGCGGAGACCGGAGCTCCAGACGGTCCCGGGGAGCGGAGACCGGAGCTCCAGACGGTCCCGGGGAGGGGAGACCGGAGCTCCAGACAGTCCCGGCGAGCGGAGAACGGAGCTCCAGACGGTCCCGGGGAGCGGAGACCGGAGCTCCAGACGGTCCCGGGGAGCGGAGACCGGAACTCCAGACGGTCCTGGTGAGCGGAGACCGGAACTCCAGACGGTCCTGGTGAGCGGAGACCTGGCTCTGAATTCTGGGTTGATATCCAGCGGGATACTTGTGTCCGGTGGGTGTGGGAGCCCCTAAACCCCTCCTGCTGGATAGGACTTTCCCCCTATAGACTGGTGTAAAGATGGTTACGGCCACGGAAGGAGTGTTTACGTCGCTACCTGTCAGACTGTTAATCAGCCTGCGATTCCTTCCACTACTTCACACTGTTCTCCAAGGGAAGATTGTGAAGATACAGAAAGACCAGCAGTGCCCTGAGCTACAATACTAGACAGGCTCGAACTGTATCCATCGTATTTCTGAAGTTTATCAATGGGGATTATTATTGAGGGGAGATGCAGTCCAGCGGGTTATATAGTAAGGGGTGGTTACAAAATTATTTGAAAGGAGAATAAAAGTAAAAGGACAAAAGGGTAAGGAGGATGATAAAGTAAGGCTTTACAGGCTGTGCTGGAAACCATTGAGGTACACTGTTAAATAACAGGAAACACAGGGCTGTTCAGGCAGCAATGAGTCAGAGATAGCAAGTTAGCAAATACCCTGAGCCGTTGCCCAGGTAACTCGAATGACCCCAATGATTGACCCATCTGTAGAATAGTAACCAAGTTACACAGACTGGGTCACCACAGCTTCACTGTAGCTCACATCGAGTGAGAACCAATTCACTGCACTCAATTTCAGCTCCATACCTGAGCTACAAGGCCTGCATGGACTGATACCCTCGCCCCAAATCTGTAGCTGGCAGTTTATCACCCACATTTTAGCATCTCTCTTGGTCACTTCATGAGACCTGGAAGTGTGATTGAGGGATCCTGTTGTTGGAGGGGGTGGGGGAGAGAGTTATGTCTGATTCGCGTCACTCAAGCCTTACAGATGGTACAGATTACTCACCTGGCACACAAAGTGAACGCTGCCTGGCACGGGCAAATCGAACTCCGTCCTCACCATCGAACTCAAACCTTGAGATGTCCTTCTTGAACTCATCTTCATAGTAAACCCTGCAATGGAGAGACAGGGTCTGAGTGTCACACAGTCCCTGTAGGGTCAATATCTTTAAATAACAATTTAGACAATGCAATATAAAGTGGGGGGAACAAGATCCCTTTAAGAAACCTGACAGTGGCCAATAGAAATATAAGAAATAGGAGCAGGAGTAGGCCATACGGTCCCTTGAACCTGCTCCACCATTCAATCAGATCACGGCTGATCTTTAACCTCAACTCCACTTTCCAGCCCGATCCCCATATCCCTCGATTCCACTAGAATCCAAAAATCTATCGATCTCAATCTTGAATATATTCAATGACTCAGCATCCACAGCCCTCTGGGGTAGAGAATTCCAAAGATTCACAACCCTCTGAGTGAAGAAATTCCTCCTCATCTCAGTCTGAATGGCCGACCCCTTATCCTGAGACTATGCCCCCTAGTTCCAGACACTCCAGCCAGGGGAAACAGCATCTACCCTGTCAAGAATTTTATACGTTTCAATGAGATCGCCTCTCATTCTTCTAAACTCCAGAGTATAGGCCCATTCCAGTCAATCTTTTCATAGGACAACCCTCTCATCCCAGGAATCAATCTAGTGAACCTTCACTGCAATGCCTCTAAGGCAAGTATATCCTTCCTTAGATAAGGAGACCAAAACTGTACACAGTATTCTCTTACTGACTATTCAATGCGACCAATAGGACGGCCTCTCCTAGGTATCCCATCCCCAACTGGTAGATTAGCAAGGGGGCCAGTGCTGAGCTGATTGGATGAATTCCCTGACCCATAGGCAGGAGGGAACATTCTCACTGCACTGATCTACTCCACAGTCTAAAAATACTGGAGACACATTCCCGCACTCAACATCAAACTCCAATGGGGCTGGCCTGGATCTCTCAGCTCACTACCCAACGGGTGCTGAAAGCAGCTGCTTCCCAAAAGGTGAGGAGTGTGCCCCAATCCTAACACCAGCCCTCCATGGTGCTCTGATCCCTCTGTGCCCAGCACAGCGATCAGCTGGCAGAATCTCTCAAAGTGATGGATTATTCAACCAGCAAAATCATACCCCCAACTGTTCCAGGGATCTAGCCCATGCTTGCTGGCAATAACCAGTCGACACTGGACCCCACCACTCAGTGCCACTCCCAATGGGTGCTCTGTGTACCTGTGCTACTGCCCAGGTCTGTGTAAATTCTGCTCTGTATACCCATGTTTTGCCCAGGACTGTGTACCTGTGTTTTGCCCAGGCCTGTGCATGTACTGCTCTGTGTACCTGTTAACTGCTCAGGCCTGTGTATATACTGCTCCGTGTACCTGTGTTTTGCCCAGGCCTGTGTAAATACTGCTCCGTGTACCTGTGTTTTGCCCAGGCCTGTGTACATGCTGCTCCGTGTCCCTACACTTTGCCCAGCCTGTGTACATACTGCTCCATGTACCTATGTTTTGCCCAGGCCTGTATTTATACTGTTCTGTGTACCTGTGTTTTGCCCAAGCTCATGTATGTACTGCTCTGTGTACCTGTATTACTGCCGAGGCCTGTGTATATACTGCTCTGTGTACCTGTTACCTGCTCAGGCCTGTGTACTCACTGCTCTGTGTACCTGTGTTTTGCCCAGGCCTGTGTATGTACTGCTCTGAGTACCTGTGTTTTGCCCAGGTCTGTGTATGCATCGCTCTGTGTACCTGTGTTTTGCCCAGGCCTGTGTATGCCCTGCTCCGGGTTCCTGTGTTATGTCCAGGCCTGTGTACGTACTCCTCCGTGTGCCTGTGTTATATCCAGGCCTGTATTTATACTGTCCTGTGTACCTGTGTTTTGCCCAAGCCTACGTATGTACTGCTCTGTGTACCTGTATTACAGCTGAGGCTTGTGTACATACTGCTTTGTGTACCTGTTACCTACTCAGGCCTGTGTACGTACTGCTCCGTGTACCTTTGTTTTGCCCAGGCCTGTGTACGCACAGCTCCGAGTACCTGTGTTTTGTCCAGGCCTGTGTATGTACTGCTCCATGTAGCTGTGTTTTGCCCAGGCCTGTGTACGTACTGCTCCGTGTACCTGTGTTTTGCCCAGGCCTGTGTATGTACTGCTCCGTGTACCTGTGTTTTGCCCAGGCCTGAGTACGTACTGCTCCGTGTACCTGTGTTTTGCCCAGGCCTGTGTATGTACTGTTCCGTGTAGCTGTGTTTTGCCCAGGCCTGTGTATGTACTGTTCCGTGTAGCTGTGTTTTGCCCAGGCCTGAGTACGTACTGCTCCGTGTAGCTGTGTTTTGCCCAGGCCTGTGTATGTACTGCTCCGTGTAGCTGTGTTTTGCCCAGGCCTGTGTATGTACTGTTCTGTGTAGCTGTGTTTTGCCCAGGCCTGTGTATGTACTGCTCCGTGTAGCTGTGTTTTGCCCAGGCCTGTGTATGTACTGTTCTGTGTAGCTGTGTTTTGCCCAGGCCTGTGTACGTACTGCTCCGAATACCTGTTACCTGCTCAGGGCGGTGTTGTTTGCATTATTTGTGTTTGGGTTCTCTGTTGATGGGAAGAATTCAGTTGTGTTGAGGGGTGAGTCCGTCGTTCTGTCATGTGGTGATTCTGGCTCCTCTCCTCCGCCCTCCGATTTACTGAACTGGAGGGGCCTCTGGCTTGTGTGGTGGTGCTGAAAGGAGCCACTTCTGTCCATTGGGTAGGGATCAGCATGCTCACCAAATAGTCCTCCCTCTCTCTGGAAAGACACAGAGTTTAAAGGCGATTGAGGCAACAGAGTCACAGCTGGAAGGAGTCAAATGTCACAAGTTGCATCGCTAATGTGTAGAATCATCAAATTTGTTTCTATTTTTGTGTACAGTTAGAATTCAGACCAAACCATAATGGCAGTGGCTATTAATACATGAAATATCAGGGCCTTCGACTCACCAATGCTCACTGTGAGAGCCAAAGTATCACCAATGCTTACTGTGAATGCTTTGGTTTCACCATTGCTCACCATAAGGAGCATTTTTTTATTTGTTCATGGGATGTGGGCGTCGCTGGCGAGGCCAGCATTTATTGCCCATCCCTAATTGCCCTTGAGAAGGTGGTGGTGAGCCGCCTTCTTGAACCGCTGTAGTCCCTGTGGTGAAGGTTCTCCCACAGTGCTGTTAGGAAGGGAGTTCCAGGATTTTGACCCAGCGACGATGAAGGAACGGCGATATATTTCCAAGTCAGGATGGTGTGTGACTTGGAGGGGAACGTGCAGGTGGTGTTGTTCCCATGTGCCTGCTGCTCTTGTCCTTCTAGGTGGTAGAGGTCGCGGGTTTGGGAGGTGCTGTCGAAGAAGCCTTGGCGAGTTGCTGCAGTGCATCCTGTGGATGGTGCACACTGCAGCCACAGTGCGCCGGTGGTGAAGGGAGTGAATATTTAGGGTGGTGGATGGGGTGCCAATCGAGCGGGCTGCTTTGTCCTGGATGGTGTCAAGCTTCTGGAGTGTTGTTGGAGCTGCACTCATCCAAGCAAGTGGAGAGTATCCCATCACACTCCTGACTTGTGCCTTGTAGATGGTGGAAAGGCTTTGGGGAGTCAGGAGGTGAGTCACTCGCCGCAGAATACCCAGCCTCTGACCTGCTCTTGTAGCCACAGTATTTATATGGCTGGTCCAGTTAAGTTTCTGGTCAATGGTGACCCCCAGGATGTTGATGGTGGGGGATTCGGCGATGGTAATGCCGTTGAATGTCAAGGGGAGGTGGTTAGACTCTCTCTTGTTGGAGATGGTCATTGCCTGGCACTTGTCTGGCGCGAATGTTACTTGCCATGGATTCAGTATAGCTGCTATGAGGGTCATGGAGTCACTATTGTTCATTATCAGGATCAGGGAATCACTGCTGCTCACTATAAATGCTTTGGTTTCACCATTGCTCACTATAGGGAGCTTAGAGTCACTATTGAGTTACATTGAGTCTACAGCACAGAAACAGGCCATTCGGCCCCACTGGTCTGTGCTGGTGTTTATGCTCCACATGAGCCTCCTCCCTCCCTACTTCATCTCACCCTATCAGCATATCTTTCTATTCCTTTCTCCCTCATGTGTTTATCCAGTTTCCCCTTAAATGTATCTATTCTATTCACCTCAACTACTCCTTGTGGGAGTGAGTTCCACATTCTCACCACTCTCTGGGTAAAGAAGTTTCTCCTGAATTCCCTATTTGATTTATTAGTGACTGTCTTATATTTATGGCCCCTCGTTCTGGTCTCCCCCACAAGTAGAAACATCTTCTCTACATCTACCCTATCAAACCCTTTCATAATCTTAAAGAGCTCTATTAGGTCACCCCTCAGCCTTCTCTTTTCTAGAGAAAAGAGCCCCAGCCTGTTCAGTATTTCCTGATAAGGATATCCTCTCAGTTCATAGTGAGTTACCACCGCTCACTATGAATGCTTTGGTTTCACCATTGCTCACGGTAGGGATCATGGCGTCACTATTGCTACTGTGAGGGCTACGCTTACTATCAGTACCAATGGTGACTCAGCCACAGTTGGTGTGATAGCTGAGCTGGGATGTTAAGGCCTCATGTGATGGAATGAACACCCCCACACAGTATGGAATATGCAGTGACCAGAATTAATCTCCGGACGGGATGGTGTTCTGTTCCAGCGGCCACTTCCTTCTAGTTTGTGAAATGATACTGTGGATCGCCACCTGTGAACTTTCACCAACACTGCAACCAGTTCCATTGTTGAAATGACCCACCCTGTAAATTGTCTCGTCCAAACCACCTTCCTCTATTGCTCGATCTCCTTCCTCTTCAATCGGCAGCTCTCCAGATATCGTTCGATGGAGGTCACCGCCAATGTCCTCCTCAATACTGCGCAATCCAGCCTAACGTGGGAGCAGAAGAAAAGTCAAGCAACAGATAAGACCCTTCAGCCCATTAAAACCCATCCATCAATTATAATTCTTCCACTGAGACCATCTCTCTGGTACCCTGCTCTCTCATTGGACCCATCCCTCTGGTACCCTGCTCTCTCATTGGACCCATCCATCTGGTACCCTGTTCTCTCATTGGACCCATCCCTCTATTCCCCAATTCTCCCATCGATCCCCTCGGGATCAGCTCTGTCTCCCTTCTCTCTACTTTCTCGATTACATGCGTGTTTACTTTTTTTGTAGCCTGTTGACCAAAGTTGAGAGCCTTCCATTTGAGGTCTGACTGACTGATTGTCATGTCTCAGCTTTACCACTGTAGATTTGTACTCTACTGTTGAGATGTGCATCTCAGTACGCATTTCACCACTGGTACATACAGTACAACCTGACAGACAAAGCTCCATGGGAGGCAACATGGGGAATGTCTCCTAAATGGTTCTTCTCCCTCGTATTATGGACTTTGTTCACGTTCTGTCTGTATATTGGTTATCCTGCCTCTGACAAGAGAGATTTGGTCTCATGTCTCACCAATGTTGCTCAGCAACTGGCTGATGGGGATCCATGAACCAACAGTCCCTTCTAACATGTCCTTGTCTCTGCCCTGCATCTTCTCCCACTTCTCTGGCTGATGTCACCTCACGGAGCATTGAAGCCCCTGTTGGTTCTAGTAATTGGAGCTGTCACCACCTTAATGCCTGGAGCCAGAAGATGGCATGCCTTTCTAAACACACATCCAGGTGAACCAACGAAGCACTTTGCTCTTTCTATAACAATGGCATGGTGACAACCTCATGGATTCCTTGCTTTATCTAATTGAGATAAGGTTACACTGTTGATTACTGTAATGTGCAGTATGGTGTTGAATGATGCCCAGCTATTAATAATACCGATCGCCAAACATGACTCAACAAACCAGTTTCAGCCTCTTACAATCAACTGGGTGATGTGAATAAACTCTAGACTGGTCTGGTCAGTTACTAAAACACCGGATTGACCCGACCCCAGATTCCACGGCCTCTCACTTGAAACGATGGGGCAACCATTAAATCAGACCATTACTGCTCCATCTCAAATCTAGTCTCCTTCACGGTATCGTCCTATACAGACTCTCCTCACTCAATATCTCTTGCCGTGCGGTGTTGCTCTGAATAAACCTTACCCAATATTAATGTCACCCACCACCAAGGCATGGCAACCAACCAATGCCAATCACAAAGCCATGTACATCCAGCAAAGCTGTGCCAATCACATACATAAACCAACCAACACAACACCAACAACGAAGCAATGCCTAACCATCAAAGTAACACCAACTACCCAGCAACTTGAACCAAACCAGCACCACAGTGGCAGATGGTTCACGGTGTCACATCCTCTCACTGAACAATGCAAGGCCGGAGTCTCTAAACACCAGACTATCATCCCTACCTGGAGCTCAATTTCATTCTGATTCTGGTTCTTCTTTGATGGGAGAATTCCATAATATTCTTCCTGACGCTTCTTAAACTTCCGGAAATGTTCTTGGATGAGGAACGTGGCATAGAACTTGCCGACTGTCACTTCATCATCTAAACAGAAAATGTTAACATTCAGTCATTGCCATAGTAACTAAACTAAATCATATTAAACAATAAACACTTATCTGAACCAACCCATGAGATCTCATCATTGGTCAAATACGAAACATGGCCACTAAACAAACAGCTGTACGAAATAGGGCCTCCCAACAAACAGCTGTACGAAACACGGCCTCTCAACAAACAGCTGTACGAAACAGGGCCTCCCAACAAACAGCTGTACGAAACACGGCCTCCCAACAAACAGCTGTACAAAACAGGGCCTCCCAACAAACAGCTGTATGAAACAGGGCCTCCCAACAAACAGCTGTACGAAATAGGGCCTCCCAACCAACAGCTGTACGAAATAGGGCCTCCCAACAAACAGCTGTACGAAACAGGGCCTCCCAACAAACAGCTGTACGAAATAGGGCCTCTCAACAAACAGCTGTACGAAATAGGGCCTCCCAACAAACGGCTGTACGAAACAAGGCCTCTCAACAAACAGCTGTACGAAACAGGGCCTCCCAACAAACAGCTGTACGAAACACGGCCTCCCAACAAACAGCTGTACGAAACAAGGCCTGTCAACAAACAGCTGTACGAAACAGGGTCTCCCAACAAACAGCTGTACGAAACAAGGCCTCTCAACAAACAGCTGTACGAAACAAGGCCTCTCAACAAACAGCTGTATAAAACAGGGCCTCCCAACAAACAGCTGTACGAAACAAGGCCTCTCAACAAACAGCTGTACGAAACAGGGCCTCCCAACAAACAGCTGTACAAAACACGGCCTCTCAACAAACAGCTGTACGAAACAGGGCCTCCCAACAGCTGTACTAAACAAGGCCTCTCAACAAACAGCTGTACGAAACAGGGCCTCCCAACAAACAGCTGTACGAAACAGGGCCTCCCAACAAACATCTGTACGAAACAGGGCCTCTCAACAAACAGCTGTACGAAACACGGCCTCTCAACAAACAGCTGTACGAAACACGGCCTCTCAACAAACAGCTGTACGAAACACGGCCTCTCTACAAACAGCTGTACGAAACACGGCCTCTCAACAAACAGCTGTACGAAACACGGATTCTCAACAAACAGCTGTACGAAACACGGCCTCTCAACAAACAGCTGTACGAAACACGGCCTCTCAACAAACAGCTGTACGAAACACGGCCTCCCAACAAACAGCTGTATGAAACAAGGCCTCTCAACAAACAGCTGTACGAAACACGGCCTCCCAACAAACAGCTGTACGAAACACGGCCTCCCAACAAACAGCTGTACGAAACACGGCCTCCCAACAGCTGTACGAAACAAGGCCTCTCAACAAACAGCTGTACGAAACAAGGCTTCTCAACTAAGGGCTGTAGGAAAGAGGGCCTCTCAACCAACAGCTGTAACAGGCACTCACCTCCTATAGGGGGTATCACTTGGTCGAGCAGTTTCATGCTCGTTCGTTTCCAGATTTTTTTGATAATGGCTCTCAGTTCCTCATTGGACTGTTCAAAGTTCCCTGTTGGCAAAGATAATAAAAGGAGATGAATATAAATCTGTGGAAACACTGCGAGTCCAGCCGTCAATTCCTGCTCACATCTTCCATTGGCCATATCCCCCAGTATGTGTATAACCCCAGTGCGTGTATATAACCCCAGTGTGTGGACATAACCCCAGTGTGTGTACATAACCCCAGTGTGTGTATATAACCCCAGTGCGTGTGTATAACCCCAGTGCGTGTGTATAACCCCAGTGTGTGTACATAACCCCAGTGCGTGTGTATAACCCCAGTGTGTGTACATAACCCCAGTGCGTGTGTATAACCCCAGTGCGTGTGTATAACCCCAGTGTGTGTACATAACCCCAGTGCGTGTACATAACCCCAGTGTGTGGACATAACCCCAGTGTGTGTACATAACCCCAGTGTGTGTATATAACCCCAGTGTGTGTATATAACCCCAGTGTGTGTACATAACCCCAGTGTGTGTATATAACCCCAGTGCGTGTGTATAACCCCAGTGCGTGTGTATAACCCCAGTGTGTGTACATAACCCCAGTGCGTGTGTATAACCCCAGTGTGTGTACATAACCCCAGTGCGTGTGTATAACCCCAGTGCGTGTGTATAACCCCAGTGCGTGTGTATAACCCCAGTGTGTGTACATAACCCCAGTGCGTGTACATAACCCCAGTGTGTGTATATAACCCCAGTGTGTGTATATAACCCCAGTGTGTGTGTATAACCCCAGTGTGTGTACATAACCCCAGTGTGTGTATATAACCCCAGTGTGTGTACATAACCCCAGTGTGTGTATATAACCCCAGTGTGTGTATATAACCCCAGTGAGTGTGTATAACCCCAGTGTGTGTGTATAACCCCAGTGTGTGTGTATAACCCCAGTGCGTGTGTATAACCCGTGTGTATATATAACCCCAGTGTATATATATATAACCCCAGTGTGTGTACATAACCCCAGTGAATATATATATATATATAAAACCCCAGTGTGTGTGTATAACCCCAGTGTGTGTATAACCCCAGTGTGTGTATATATAACCCCAGTGCGTATATATGACCCGTGTGTGTATATGACCCCAGTGTGTGTATATAACCCCAGTGTGTGTATATAACGCCAGTGTGTGTATATATAACCCCAGTGTGTGTGTATAACCCCAGTGTGTATATAACCCCAGAGTGTGTATAACCCCAGTGTGTGCATATCCCCCTAGTGTGTGTATAACCCCAGCGTGTGTATATCCCCCAGTGTGTGTGTATGACCCCAGTGTGTGTATATCCCCCAGTGTGTGTGTATGACCCCAGTGTGTGTGTATAACCCCAGTATGTGTGTATAGCCCCAGTGTGTATATATAACCCCTTGTGTATATATAACCGCAGTGTGTGTATATATAACCCCAGTGTGTGTATTTAATCCCAGTGTGTGTATATAACCCCAGTGTGTGTATTTAATCCCAGTGTGTGTATATATAACCCCATTGTGTGTATATAACCCCAGTGTGTATATAACCCGTGTGTGTATAACCCCAGTGCGTGCATATCCCCCTAGTGTGTGTATAACCCCAGTGTGTGTATATCCCCCAGTGTGTGTGTATGACCCCAGTGTGTGTGTATAACCCCAATGTGTGTATATAACCCCAATGTGTGTATATAACCCCAGTGTGTGGATATAACCCCAGTGTGTGTATAACCCCAGTGTGTGTATATAACCCCAGTGTGTATGTAACCCCAGTGTGTGCATATATAACCCCAGTGTGTATATAACCCGTGTGTGTATATAACCCCATTGTGTGTATATAACCCCAGTGTGTGTGTATATAACTCCAGTGTGTGTGTATATAACCCCAGTGTGTGTGTATATAACCCCAGTGTGTGTATATAACCCCAGTGTGTGTGTATATAACGCCAGTGTGTGTGTATATAACCCCAGTGCGTGTATATATAACCCCAGTGCGTGTATATATATATATATATATATATATATAATCGCAGTGCGTGTATATATATATATAAAACCCCAGTGTGTGGATATAACCCCAGTGTGTGGATATAACCCCAGTGTACATATAACCCCAGTGTGTATATAACCCCAGTGTATGTCTATAACCCCAGTGTGTGTATATAACCCCAGTGTGTATGTAACCCCAGTATGTGTGTATAACCCCAGTATGTGTGTATAGCCCCAGTGTGTATATATAACCCCTTGTGTATATATAACCGCAGTGTGTGTATATATAACCCCAGTGTGTGTATATATAACCCCAGTGTGTATTTAATCCCAGTGTGTGTATATATAACCCGTGTGTGTATATAACCCCATTGTGTGTATATAACCCCAGTGTATAATACCCCAGTGTGTGTACATAACCCCAGTGTGTGTATATATAACCCCAGTGTGTGTGTATATAACTCCAGTGTGTGTATATAACCCCAGTGTGTGTGTATATAACCCCAGTGAGTGTATATATATAACCCCAGTGTGTGTATATATATATATAATCCCAGTGCGTGTATATATATATAAAACCCCAGTGTGTGGATATAACCCCAGTGTGTGGATATAACCCCAGTGTACATATAACCCCAGTGTGTATATAACCCCAGTGTATGTGTATAACGCCAGTGTGTCTATATCCCCGTGTGTGTATATCCCCCAGTGTGTGTGTATAACCCCAGTGTGTGTATATAACCCCAGTGTGTGAATATATAACCCCAGTGTGTGTATATAACTCCAGTGTGTGTGTATAACCCCAGTATGTGTGTATAGCCCTAGTGTGTATATATAACCCCTTGTGTATATATAACAGCAGTGTGTGTATATATAACCCCAGTGTGTGTATATAACCCCAGTGTGTATATAACCCATGTGTGTATATAACCCCATTGTTTGTATATAATCCTATTGTGTGTATATAACCCCAGTGTATAATACCCCAGTGTGTGTACATAACCCCAGTGTGTATATATAACCCCAGTGTGTGTATATATAACCCCAGTGTGTGTATATATAACTCCAGTGTGTGTATATAAGCCCAGTGTGTGTATGTAACCCCAGTGAGTGTATATATATAACCCCAATACGTGTATATATATAACCCCAGTACGTGTATATATATAATAACCCCAGTACGTGTATATATATAATAACCCCAGTACGTGTATATATATATATATATAATCCCAGTGCGTGTATATATAAAACCCCAGTGTGTATATATAACCCCAGTGAGTGTATATAACTGCAGTGCATGTATATATATATGACTCCAGTGCGTGTATATATATAACCCCAGTGCGTGTATATATATAACCCCAGTGCGTGTATATATATAAAACCCCAGTGCATGTATGTATATAAAACCCCAGTGTATATATAACTCCAGTGTGTGTATATAACCCCTGTGTGTATATATAACTTCAGTGTGTGTATATAACCCCAGTGTGTGCATATATAACCCCAGTGTGTGTATATATAACTCCAGTGTGTATATATAACCCCAGTGTGTGTATATATAACCCAGTGTGCGTATTTAACCCCAGTGTGTGCATATATAACCCCAGTGTGTGTATATATAACCCCAGTGTGTGTATATATAACCCGTGTTTGTATATAACCCCCGTGTTTGTATATAACCCCAGTGTTTGTATATAACCCCATTGTGTGCATATAACCCCAGTGTGTGTTTATGACCCCAATGTATAATACCCGAGTGTGTGTATATAACCCCAGTGTGTATATATAACCCCAGTGTGTGTATATAACCCCAGTGTGTGTATTTAACCCCAGTGAGTGTATATATAACCTCAGTGTGTGTATATATAATCCCAGTGCGTGTATATATATAATCCCAGTGCGTGTATATATAACCCCAGTGCGTGTATATATAACCCCAGTGCGTGTATATATATATAAAACCCCAGTGTGTATATATAACCCCAGTGAGTGTATATAACCGCAGTGCATGTATATATATATATATAATCCCAGTGCATGTATATATAACCCCAGTGCGTGTATATATATATATATATATAAAACCCCAGTGCGTGTATATATATATATATATAACTCCAGTGCGTGTATATATAACCCCAGTGTGTATATATAACCCTAGTGTGTGTATATATAACCCCAGTGAGTGCATATATCCGGAGTGCCTGTATATATATAACCCCAGTGTATATATATATAACCCCAGTGTGTGTATATATAACCCCAGTGTGTGTATATATAACCCCAGTGCGTATATATATAAAACCCCAGTGTATATATATAACCCCAGTGCGTGTATATATATATAACCCCAGTGTATATATATAACCCCAGTGCGTGTATATATATATAACCCCAGTGTATATATATAACCCCAGTGCGTGTATATATATATAACCCCAGTGTATATATATAACCCCAGTGCGTGTATATATATATAACCCCAGTGCATATATATATAACCCCAGTGCGTGTATATATATATAACCCCAGTGTGTGTATATATATATAACCCCAGTGCATATATATATAACCCCAGTGCGTGTATATATATATAACCCCAGTGCGTGTATATATATATAACCCCAGTGCATATATATATAACCCCAGTGCGTGTATATATATATAACCCCAGTGCATATATATATAACCCCAGTGCGTGTATATATATATAACCCCAGTGCGTGTATATATATATAACCCCAGTGTATATATATATAACCCCAGTGCGTGTATATATATATATAACCCCAGTGCATATATATAACCCCAGTGCGTGTATATATATAACCCCAGTGTATATATATAACCCCAGTGTATATATATAACCCCAGTGCGTGTATATATATATAACCCCAGTGTATATATATAACCCCAGTGCGTGTATATATATATAACCCCAGTGCGTGTATATATATAACCCCAGTGTATATATATAACCCCAGTGTATATATATAACCCCAGTGCGTGTATATATATATAACCCCAGTGCGTGTATATATATAACCCCAGTGTATATATATATAACCCCAGTGTATATATATAACCCCAGTGTATATATATAACCCCAGTGTATATATATATAACCCCAGTGTATATATATATAACCCCAGTGTGTGTCCTACTACTGATACAGTGAGTTCACAGTTCTGTACCACTCTAACTGGACCATGGTCTGTATGGTGTGTCAGTGAGCTGCCTCCATACAATCCTGCTCCATACTCAGGCCTCGGTCGCCTGTCTCAGGAGAACATTCACTGTGCGACTCCCACCTTCGGTTTTAATTTTGAGGGCTGTTCGGACCAGTGCGAAGAGGGTGGCGTTGAAGGTAACAGTCCCATCACTGTTCATGGGCATGTTCATGGAGACCAGGCGCTGTGAGAGGGAGAGAACAGGGAGAGATCAGAGAGAGAACGGGGTGAGAACAGGGAGAGAACAGGGAGAGATCAGAGAGAGAACGGGGTGAGAACGGGGTGAGAACAGGGAGAGATCAGAGAGAGAACGGGGTGAGAACAGGGAGAGAACAGGGAGAGATCAGAGAGAGAACGGGGTGAGAACGGGGAGAGAACAGGGAGAGATCAGAGAGAGAACGGGGTGAGAACGGGGTGAGAACAGGGAGAGATCAGAGAGAGAACGGGGTGAGAACGGGGAGAGAACAGGGAGAGATCAGAGAGAGAACGGGGTGAGAACGGGGTGAGAACAGGGAGAGAACAGAGAGAGAACAGAGAGAGATCGGGGAGAGAGGAGAGAGAACAGAGAGATCAGAGAGAGAACGGGGAGAGATCGGGGAGAGATTAGAGAGAACAGAGAGATCAGAGAGAGAACGGGGAGAGAACAGGGGGAGAGATCAGAGAGAGAACGGGGAGAGATTAGAGAGAACAGAGAGAGAACGGGGAGAGAACAGGGGGAGAGATCAGAGAGAGAACGGGGAGAGAACAGGGAGAGAAGAGAGAGAACGGGGAGAGGACAGGAAGAGAAGAGAGAGAACAGAGAGAGAATGGGGAGAGATCAGAGAGAGAAGAGAGAGAACAGAGAGAGAACGGGGAGAAACCGGGGAGAGAAGAGAGAGAGGAGAGAACAGAGAGAGAACTGGGAGAGATCGGGGAGAGATCAGAGAGAGAACGGGGAGAGATCATGGAGAGAACAGAGAGAGATCGGGGAGAGAACAGGGAGAGAACAGAGAGGGAATGGGGAGAGATCGGGGAGAGATTAGAGAGATCAGGGAGAGAACAGGGAGAAACCGGATAGAGAACAGAGAGAACAGAGAGAGAACGGGGAGAGATCGGGGAGAGATTAGAGAGATCAGAGAGAGAACGGGGAGAGATTGGGGAGAGATTAGAGAGAGATCGGGGAGAGAACGGGGAGAGAACGGGGAGGGACTGGGTAGAGAACGGGGAGAGAATAGAGAGAGATCGGGGAGAGATTAGAGAGAGAACAGAGAGAGAACGGGGAGAGATTAGAGAGAGAACAGAGAGAGAACGGGGAGAGATCGGGGAGAGATTAGAGAGAGAACGGGGAGCGAACAGGGAGGGACTGAGTAGAGATCGGGGAGGGAACAGGGAGAGATCAGAGAGAGAACGGGGAGAGAAGGGGGGGGAGAATGGGGAGAGAATGGGGAGAGGATGGGGAGAGAACAGGGAGGGACTGGGTAGAGAATGGGCAGAGAACGGGGGGAGAACGGGGAGAGAATAGGGAGAGAACGGAGAGAGAATGGGGAGAGAATGGGGAGAGAGAGAGAGAACGGGAAGATGTCAGGGAAGAGAGATGGGTTACAGGAGGGAAACCAAACATAAATCAGAGCTCAGAGTCGCAGGTATAGACTGGAGTTTGGCGTCATAATATGTGGATGAGACTTTAGACTGTACGGGTGGATGTTAAAGATCCCGTGACACTATTCGAAGAGGAGAAGTGAGATCTCCCGATGTCTGGGACAACATTCCACCCTTAACCAACACCACCATAAAAACACAGCTTAACGGGACATTTATCACATTGCTGTTTGTGGGATCTTGCTATGTACAAATTAGTTGTTGCATTAACCCATGTAAGACAACAGGCCTTCCATTCGATGCCAGGAGTTCTGGGCTGTGTGAGTGTTAGCTATCTCTCCAAAGCACATATATATTGGACTCTTGGGGGGTGGGGAGGAGGAATTTCACTTTTAATAAAAAATAAATGGGCGAAGGCCTGTTTTCCTCAGTTATTAACAGCCAGGTTGGAGTGGTTTGTGAGGGTGGGTTTAGGCATCACTCCCCATGGTCAGGGTAATTCCACCCCAACACTGCACACTCCATCTGACCTGACTTGAACCCAAGGCACCTGCAGAGGCTGAATGTACCCGAAAGACTACTCCCCTTGGCAGGGCCCCGACCTGGGGGAAATGGCTGTCTGCTTCAGAGTCAGAAGACAACCAGTAGGCCTCCTCCTCCAAGGCCTGTTTCAGAAATGTAGCTGTCCGTTTTGGGGCTTCCACTTTACTGCCGACCTGCCCTGGGACCCTCTGATCTGAGGGGGGCTGAGGGGACCCAGTTACCAGAGGTCACCCCCTACAGTCAGGCTGACACCGAGCAGCGGCCCAGGAGAGAGGGGTGGGATGAAGCAGCTCCCACCTCATTACCATATTATTACAACCTATGCTCCCTGGGGGAAACCTTTGGTACTGTGCACAGGGCTGAATGGAGAAAAGGACCCGGGCTCTCTGCACTTTATTCCTTTGCTTTGTGGCCAGGAGATGGGCACAGAATAGAAGGAAATCAACCCTCTGAATTAAAGGGCCCACAAGCGCAAGACTGGACAGAAATGTTTCCTTTTTGTCGCAGCGTCTTTAGACTGCTTCACCCACTGGTTTGCACTTCACAGGAATCCTCATCTTGAACATTACTCTCCATCTTACTCTACACTGTCACTGTCCAATTAAATTACTCAACAGTAAGAGAACAAAGCAAAGAAATGGCAGAAATGTTATATATACCCTTACAGGTGTTATAAACTGGGCTCACTCTTGGTACTTTAGAGAATAATAAATGGTTCATTGCTCTGCTAAACTAACTGTAATCAATCTTTATACACCATTATTCATTTTCCTTTTTCAAATTCAACTACAGGATTTATCTCTCTTAAACCTCAGACAAACTATCTTCAAAACTCCTTGATTTGAACATTCACCACTAATAAATATCCCTGAATTACTTACTGGGATTTCATGGATTTAAGTCACTGTTTGCTAAATTTAATAGCAGCTGCTAATCAGACAGATGGTTGACCAAATCATACAGTGCCTCATGTTTGAATTGTGTGGCTTGACTACTCTGTCAAGCAAACCAGCTAGTTGTAGAAGCAAATGTTTTTTAAGGAGCTCAAACGTTGCTAATCCCACCTTACAGGCCACACGGTGGGGGCAGAACTTGCCAAATCCCAGCGGGGGTTGGATGCGACGGAGCAGTGTCACCACATCCAGGTGTTTGATCCGTCCTCTGTGGAGAATAATCAGCAGAACCATTAGCCGCACAGGAGCATAGTTACAGAGAATAGTTAGGGAGAACAGATGCAAACATACAGATGTGTGTGTGTATATATATATATGTGTGTGTATATGAATGTGTATATGTGTAGTTTTGCATGTGTGTGTGCTTTTGCGTGTGTCTGTGTGTATATGCATGTGTGTATATGCATGTGCGTGTATATGGGTGTGTGTATATGGGTATATATATATATGTGTGTGTGTGTATGTATATATAAGAGTATGTGTATGAGGGGGTGTATGTATATGTGTGTCTATATATGTATATGTATATGTATGTACATGTATATATGTGTGTCTATATGTGTGTGTGTGTAATGTGTCTATATATCTGTGTATAATGTGTCTATATATATGTGTGTATAATGTGTCTATATATGTGTGTGTGTATAATGTGTCTATATATGTGTGTGTGTATAATGTCTATATATATATGTGTGTGTGTAATGTGTCTATATATGTGTGTGTGTGTAATGTGTCTATATATGTGTGTGTGTGTAATGTGTATATATATATGTGTGTGTGTATTGTTTCTATTTATATATGTGTATATAATGTGTCCATACAGATATGTTTGTGTTTGTGTGTGTGTAATGTGTCTATATATATGTGTGTGTATAGTGTGTGTATAATGTGTCTATATATAGGTGTGTGTGTATAATGTGTCTATGTGTGTGTGTATAGTGTGTGAATATGTGTGTATATAATGTGTCTTTATATGTGTGTGTGTATAGTGTGTATATAATATGTCTATATGTGTGTGTGTATAATGTGTCTATATATATGTGTGTATAGTGTGTGTATAATGTGTCTATACATGTGTGTGTATAGTGTGTGTATAATGTGTCTATATATATGTGTGTATAGTGTGTATAATGTGTCTATATATATGTGTGTATAGTGTGTGTATAATGTGTCTATATATATGTGTGTATAGTGTGTGCATAATGTGTCTATACATGTGTGTGTATAGTGTGTGTATAATGTGTCTATATATATGTGTGTATAGTGTGTGTATAATGTGTCTATATATATGTGTGTATAGTGTGTGTATAATGTGTCTATATATATGTGTGTATAGTGTGTGTATAATGTGTCTATATATATGTGTGTATAGTGTGTGTATAATGTGTCTATACATGTGTGTGTATAGTGTGTGTATAATGTGTCTATATATATGTGTGTATAGTGTGTGTATAATGTGTCTATATATATGTGTGTATAGTGTGTGTATAATGTGTCTATATATATGTGCGTGTATAGTGTGTGTATAATGTGTCTATATATGTGTGTGTGTATAATGTGTCTATATGTGTGTGTGTATATGTCTTTTTATGTATATAATGTGTCTATATATATGTGTGCGTCTGTGTATAGTGTGTGTATAATGTGTCTATATACGTGTGTGTATAATGTGTCTATATATGTGTATAGTGTGTGTATAATGTGTCTATATACGTGTGTGTATAATGTGTCTATATATGTGGGTGTATAATGTGTCTATATATGTGTATAGTGTGCGTATAATGTGTCTATATATGTGTGTATAGTGTGTGTATAATGTGTCTATATATATGTGTATAGTGTGCGTATAATGTGTCTATATATATGTGTATAGTGTGCGTATAATGTGTCTATATATATATGTGTATAGTGTGTGTATAATGTGTCTATATATATATGTGTATAGTGTGTGTATAATGTGTCTATATATATATGTGTATAGTGTGTGTATAATGTGTCTATATATATATATGTGTATAGTGTGCGTATAATGTGTCTATATATATGTGTATAGTGTGTGTATAATGTGTTTATATATATATGTGTATAGTGTGTGTATAATGTGTCTATATATATATGTGTATAGTGTGCGTATAATGTGTCTATATATGTGTGTATAGTGTGTATAATGTGTCTATATATATGTGTGTATAGTGTGTGTATAATGTGTCCATATATATATGTGTGTGTGTGTGTGTGTGTGTGTGTGTGTGTGTATAATGTGTCTCTCAGTTATACACTTACTTGGCCTCAGGATCATACTCGGCCCAGATCCTCTTAAATTCATCAAGGTGGTGAGGGCCCAGAATTGACCAATCACGTGTCAGGTAATCAAAGTTGTCCATAATTACAGCCACAAACAGGTTAATGATCTGTAAACAGGACGACAGTTGTTAATATACAATCCAGACACAATGGGGTTGATTTTACAGTGAAGGAGTGGGTGCGTTGGGGGTGGTGGGGCTCCGAAAATTGGGGAAATCCCGAGGGGGTTCGGAGCCTGGCTCCAACCCGCAGACATCCGGGTTCCCCAGTGACATGTCTGGGTGCACGCACCTCCCGAATGCGGGACTCCCACCGGCAATTAAAGCCGGCGGGATGATAGTTAAGAGACTCATTTAGATACTTAAAGTAATTAATTTTGTCCACATTGACGCAGGGGTCCAATTTTCAAACATCCTCAGCGTGTTTTCTGTGCTGTGGGAAACACTCCATGTTCTGCCAGACGTGTTTCAGCCAGCAGGACATTTAAATCCCTGTTTGACAGATGGGGAGAAAAGGTGAGTTCTTGCAGTTCTTTCACACAAACTTTTGGCTGCGAGATCTTTGTGTTTTCACTCAAAATTCTTACTTTCCGCTCACAATTCTTCTGTGCAAACATATTTATCAACTCTTCGGAACCCCTCAAACTCACACCGTCAGGTTGGGGGGTCACCATGGCTGCATTCACCACTACATCCGAGGACGACCAACATCATCAGCCTCACCAGGCACGGTGTCCACCTCCGCCACGTGGAGCTCCACAACACGTTGCTGCACCACAGGCACCTGCACAACAGCACGGAGGGCAACAACAGAGAGAGCGAAGTCGCAGGAGGCACTACCCTCGCCACAGGTTCTACAGACCGAGGCTCAGCTTCCTGGACCTCTCTGAGGAGCAGTGCATACGGAGGCTCAGAGTCAGTCACCAGGTGGTCGCAGACATCTGCAGCTTCCTTCATGCCGAGCTGCTCCCGGCTGGGCCGAGCAGCATTTCCCTACCTGTCGCTGTCAAAGTAACCACTGCCCTCAACTTCTTCGCCTCCGCATCATTCCAGGGTGTCACCGGGGACATCGCCGGGGTCTCTCAGTCGCCTGCACACAAGTGCATAAGGCAGGTCACCGACGGCTTGTTTCGCAGGGCCTCGCACTACGTCAACTTCCCCATGGACGACCTCAGCCAGACGGAGAGGGCAGTGGGATTCCACGCTGTGTCTGGCTTCCCACGGGTGCAGGGTGTAATCGATTGCACCCACATAGCAATACGAGCACCTCCACACGAGCCAGGACTGTTCATCAACAGGAAGGACTATCACTCCATCAACACTCAGCTCGTTTGTGATCACAAGAGATTCCTTCACGTGTGCCCCAGATTCCCTGGCAGCTGCCACAATTCCTTCATCCTCTGGGAGTCCAACATCCCGCCCCTCTTGTACGCACCGAACACCCGCAAGGGCTGGCTCTTCGGAGACAAGGGATACCCCCTGCACACATGGCTCATGACACCTCTGAGGAACCCCATCACTGAGCAACAGCGTCGATATAACGACAGCCACATCGTCACCAGGTCTACAATTGAGCATGTTATAGGGCTGCTCAAGATGCACTTCAGGTGCCTTGATCGTTCTGGGGGAGCGTTTCAATATGCACCAGACAGAGTGGGTCGCATTATAGTCATGTGTTGTGCCCTGCACAATATGGTAAAACAGAGAGGGGTGCCGCTGGAGGAGGCCCCATCCACATCTGGCATCCACATTGAGGAGGAGGAGGAGGAGGAGGAGGAGCAGGAACAGGAGCAACCCACGGGCAGAACAGCGGCTCACCTGGCTGCTCGTGAGGCCAGGGAGTCACTGATATGTGAACAGTTCTCCTAACGTCAGACAGTGTGAAGAGTCCAGTCCTCACCACCTGGACAGAGCAGCGCCCACACCAGTGCCCCCACCCCGCACAAAACACTCCTTCAACTACACATACACCCACTCTAGAGTGACCCAATGGGTGGCATCAAGTGTCGCCGTTTATGGTGAACCTCATGAAAGGCCTTATTACAGAAGCCAGTCAAGAATGGGCAAGACGTGGCAGTAGTGGTGACAATAATAATATTTAATGTGCCATTAACAAAAAATAAATATAAATAAAAAACATGACCAACCATCAAACACCCTTGTGCATCCCCTTCGTGCTCACAAAACCTTCACCTTTCGCTTCCGACTACTCCTACGAGGTGCTTCCCCTGTGACTGCAGCAGAGGTAGTGGCAGGTTACTCTTGTTCATGCCCTGACCGATTAGATGTTTTGGGCCGACATCCTCTGGGTTTTGGTGCCCGTGAGGGCCCCTCCAAAGACTCCTCCACCTGCACCTGTGCAGGTCAGACTCGGCCACCTGGAGAGGAGGCAGCATTGCGGGTACTGATTGGACACTTCCATGTCCCCTTTCGCCATCATCCCTCCCCGGGGCCAGGCCCACACCACTCCTACCACTCTGCTGGACGACAGTTTAGAGGACATGTGTGAAGCCTTGTAAGGCCAGTGCCCGTGTATCTGCCTGCCTGTTTAAGGTGGCAGAATGTTGTTCACCCTGAGTCTGAAGGGCCGTTGTCAGGGCCTCAGTGGACTCATTTGTGAGCCGTGCTTGAAGCTCCATGTTGGCCATCCTTCCCTCCATCGCAGACATTCCCGCACTTACCCGCGACACTATCTCAGAGATTCCCTCAATTCCCTGTGACAGTATCTCAGAGGTTCCCTCCTGTACCTGTGCCACCATTCCACTCATGCAGGAGTTGGACTCCTCCATCCTCTGCGCGATTGTGGAGACTGCGCGTGGCACCTGTTCCAGCACCTCGCAAATGTGCTGCTGCCCTTTGATCATTCTCCTTTTAAAGGATGGCCCCCAGGGTTCAGCATCTGTGTCCAGCCGAGCAGAGCCTGGAGAGGAGTGCTCCCACCTTCGCAGACTCTCCACAGCTGCCCCTACCACCAGTGTCTGCTCGTGCTCACGTGTGTGGTGACTCACCAGGTGCGACCCCAACTAACTGCGGACTGGGACCCACCGAGGTGTGAGTACCTGCGCTGGCGAATGGCTCGCTCAGATGTGACGGTGCCCCCTCAGAGGCCGGCAGGTCCTCTGAGGAATCGCGCTCTGCTGTCACAGCGATCGCTGAAGGTCCTGTAAGAGAACAGAAGGCAATATTAAGCACCATCACAGATGTGTCATTTTGCGATGAGCATACTGAGGTGCTGAAGATGGCAAGGCATGTTAACATCAATTCATATTGTGTCTGCTGAATGTTAAAGTTCTGTCACCAGACGTTTGTCGGGTGCCAATCTTAGCGTCCCAGACGGACAGGCACTCGAGGGTTCGGCTCAGCTCCAGCGTCTCCTGCTCCACGTCTGTGAGGATGGCGATTTGTTGTGGCCCTCCTCCGGTCCTCGCCCTCTCCAGTGTATTCTGGACTCTCTTCTCCTATTAGGGGAGAAAGTACAGACGCGTGAGTGAGTGATGGTGACGTGGCCAACCGATGAATGCAATGGTTTGGGTGAGGCTGACCGTGAAAGAGATGCATCAGAGGGTGAGTATGAGACAGAGCCATGACATTGTATGAGGATTGGGTTGAGTTGTAGTGGTGGGATGAGTACTGGGGAGGTGAGGAAGTGCTGAGGAAGTGCAGGTAAGTTGAGGATGAGCTTTGAGTGGGTGTGAGGGGTGATGTGATGGAGTAGTGTGGGCAGTGCAGAAGGAGTTGTGGGGTGGGGGCGGTGATGTGGAAGACGGAGTGTAGGAGAATGAGTAAGTGTACTCACTTTTGCTGACCTGGTTCGGTCATTGAAACCCTTCCTGCACTGGATCCAGGTGCGGGAGACGTTGCTGCTGCTGGTGACCTCCTCAGCCACCTCGAGCCAGGCCTTCTTGGTGGCAGAGGCAGGCCACTTCCTCCCGTCCGCTGGGTAGAAGACATCCCTCCTCCTCCTCACCCCATCCAGTAGGACCAGGAGTGAGGCATCACTAAATCTTGCCCCTGGGCTGCTCCATTGTGGTTTCTGGGTCTTTGCTCCAGCAAAAGCCATTGGAGGACTGCCCCTTTAAATCAAGCTCCTCCAGCTGACAGCCTGTGATGCGGGTGCGCAGTCCGCCCGCTGCGCAGCTTTCCAACGGCAAACTCAGTGGCTCCAATTTACCCGTGATTGCGTGGGGAGTGGACAGATTTTATTGGTTCACCTCCCCGCTGCCATCCCACCTCCATTCTAATATCGGGGCCCTTTGGTCCCAGCACAGGGGCCCAGTGCTGACTGTACAGTGCCAAGTACTCTCTAACTGAGCTCCATATTCCGTATAGTTCAACAAATCCCACAAGACCCCCGCCATAGGTATGGACAGATTCCACACGGACCGCAGCAGTTTAACAAGAAGTCCCACCAACACCTCAGGGCAACTATTGAAAATAAATGCCGGCCTTGCCAGTGACACCCACATCCCGAGACATCACGCTCCTGATTTCGCTGGAGTGGGGCATCTCGCAAGCACGCCCTGATGGTTCCATTTTTTCTGCACCCTTCAGCTGAAAATGAGTTTGCAGCGTGACTTGCTGGAGGTGTGAGTCAGTAATGGCGAAGCGAGGAAAACAGGACATCTGGGACCTTAGTGAACGGCAGGTCCAACAGTCTACCTCCATAAACAATGAAATTAAAGGATTGAGAAAGAAATAGAGGAACGATGGAGAAGGAGGGTGAATTAGAGAAAGAGAAATAAAGAGAGGGAAAGAAAGATTGGATTAAGAGAGAGAAAAAAGACCGAATGGAAAATTAAGAACAACATTTAAAAATTTTAAATTTAACATTTTTAAAGTCTCCAAGAACGATTTAGCACCTGAAGGAATGAGACTCCACAGTCAAAATTGTTCAATTTCTGGCCCAGAGAGTTTGACTGGCTCTTCATTAATAATTATCACGTTGTTAAAAGGGCATTTACCAGACTTAACTTTCTGTGGTGAGGTTAATGAGAAATTAATGTGCAAATCCAGCCAGCTTTTAAAAATAACGGGGAGGTTGAGGACGAGAGGCCATTTGTGTGAAGCAAACAGAGGAGCAGCGTAAATCGACCAGCAATTTCTGGAGATTCCCAACTCATGGCGTATCTCTTCATCCCCCGAATTTGCTGGCTGACTTGTACGTTAATAACGGCCTGCATTGTTAACATGTTATTTTTCCAGCAAGATTTGGGCCAATTTTTTTTAAAAGCCCAACCAGTCCTTGGCGTTTACCCTCCACACGAGCAAACACTTCCAATCACATTCACCCACCCTTCAACCCCCTTTATCCTTCGTCCACCTCTCCAATCTAATCCTGAATGTTGACACATTTTCAGCCTCAACCACTAACCCTGGAAGTGAATCCCACAGACTCACAACTCTCCGTTTCTCCTGCTCTCAGTTCCAAATCTTGTATCTATGGCCCATCATTCTAGACCCCTCATCTCCTGCATACAGTCTACGTAGAATTCACAGCACAGAAACAGGCCATTCGGCCCAACTGGTCCATGCCGGAGTTTATACTCCACACGGGCCTCCTCCCTCCCTTCTCCATCTCACCCTATCAGGATATCCTTCTATTCCTTTCTCCCTCGTGTGTTTATCTAGTTTCCCCTTAAATGTATCTATTCTATTCATCTCAACGACTCCTTGTGGTTGCGAGTTCCACATTCTCACCATTCCCTGGGTAACGAAGCTTCTCCTGAATTCCTTATTGGACTTCAGTTTTGGACTTCCCCACAAGCGGCAACATTGTCTCTACATTCACCCTATCAAACCTCTTCAGAATTTTAAACCACAATTTTAAAGGGAGTGCTGAAACAGAGAAACCTAGGGGTTTACATATAGAAATCTTTGAGGGTGGCGGGACTAATTGTTAAAAAAGCTGTTAAAAAAGCATGTGGGATCCTGGGCTTTATAAATACATAGAGTACAAAAGCAAGGAAGTTATGCTAAACCTTTATAAAACACTGGTTAGGCCTCAGCTGGAGTATTGTGTTCAATTCTGGGCACCACACTTTAGGAAGGATGTGAAGGCCTTGGAGAGGGTGCAGTAGAGATTTACCAGAATGGTACCAGGGACAGAATCATAGAATCATAGAAGTTTACAACATGGAAACAGGCCCTTCGGCCCAACATGTCCATGTCGCCCAGTTTATACCACTAAGCTAGTCCCATATCCCTCTATACCCATCTTACCCATGTAACTGTCCAAATGCTTTTTAAAAGACAAGGATGAGGGACTTCAGTTATGTGGAGAGACTGGAGAAGCTGGGATTGTTCTCCTTAGAGCAGAGAAGATTGAGGGGAGATTTGATGGAGGTGTTCAAAATCATGAAGGGTTTTGATAGAGTAAATAAGGAGAAACTGTTTCCAGTGGCGGAAGGGTCGGTAACCGGAGGACACAGATTGAAGGTGATCGGTAAAAGAGCCAGAGGCGACATGAGGGGAAAAAAAATTACTTTTCGAGTGGTGGAAGCAGATTCAATAATAACTAAGGGAATTGAATAAATACTTGAAGGGAAAAAAATTACATGGTATGTGGGAAGAGCAGGGAAGAGCAGGGAAGAGCAGGGGAGTGGGACTAATTGGATAGCTCTTTCAAAGAGCCAGCACAGGCACAATGGGCCGAATGGCCTCCTCCTTCCCAAGACACTTCACAGGAGAGATTAGCAAACTAAATCTGACACCGAGCCACTTAAGGAGATATTAGATCAAAAGCAAAATACTGCGGATGCTGGAAATCTGAAATAAAAACAGAAAATGCTGGAGAAGCTCAGCGAGTCAGTGGAGAAAGAAACAGAATTAACGTTTCAGGTTGACAAAAGGTCTTTCTCCACAGATGCTGCCTGTCTTACTGAGTATTTCCAGCATTTTCTGTTTTTATAAGGAGATGTTAGGACAGGTGACCAAAAGTTTGGTCAAAGAGGTAGGTTTTAGGGAGCGTCTTAAAGGTGGAGAGAGAAGTAGAGAGGTGGGGAGGTTTAGGGAGGGAATTCCAGAGCTCAGGGCCTAGGCTGCTGAAGCCACGGCCACCAATGATGGAGCAATTAAAATCGGGGATGTACAAAAGGCCAGAATTGGAGGAGCGCAGAGATCTCGGAGGATTATCGAGCTCTATCAGGTCATCTCTCCGGCTTCTCTTTTCTAAAGAAAAGAGCCCCAGTCTGTTCAGTCTCTCCTGATAGTTATAACCTCACAGTCTACTTCTCTCTACCATGTCCCATCCTATTTAATGTATAATACTGTAAGGTAGGGTTGACTAATTTTCAATACTTGGCCATCAATCTAACAACTTGAAGTCCACAGTGTGAAAAGGGTAAAAAGCTTTGATTTGACTTGCTCCAGAGGTGATGGATCACAGATCTCTCACCCCCTGGCCCCCACCACCTGCTGGTGCTCCCCCTCCCCTCCCTTTAAGGGGCACTACACAGCTCATGCCGAGCTCACACTGGAGAGCGGTGTTCACCGGGAGTGTAACAAGGAACACTGCGGGCTGACGGGCCTAATGTCCTTCTGAGGGCCACTCGCTGGAGCAAGGACTCACTCCCAACCTGCTGCTGGTATCCCCACTCACTCCCAACCTGCTGCTGGTATCCCCACTCACTCCCAACCTGCTGCTGGTATCCCCACTCACTCCCAACCTGCTGCTGGTATCCCCACTCACTCCCAACCTGCTGCTGGTATCCCCACTCACTCCCAACCTGCTGCTGGTATCCCCACTCACTCCCAACCTGCTGCTGGTATCCCCACTCACTCCCAACCTGCTGCTGGTATCCCCACTCACTCCCAACCTGCTGCTGGTATCCCCACTCACTCCTAACCTGCTGCTGGTATCCCCACTCACTCCTAACCTGCTGCTGGTATCCCCACTCACTCCCAACCTGCTGCTGGTATCCCCACTCACTCCTAACCTGCTGCTGGTATCCCCACTCACTCCCAACCTGCTGCTGGTATCCCCACCATCCCCACTCCCCCTTTAAAACAGACATCCATCCAACTCCTTTTTTAAAGTGGTCAGTCGATCCCATTCAGCTTCCTCCTCTGGCCATCTGCCCAAGACACCCATTATTATAGAATCATAGAATCATACAGTACAGAAGGAGGCCATTTGGCCCATCGTGCCTGTACCGACTCTTTGCTACAGCTATCTAATTAGTCCCACTCCCCGGCTCTTTCCCCAGAGCCCTGTAAATTTTTTCCCTTCAAGTATTTATCCAATTCCCTTTTGAAAGTTATTATTGAACCTGCTTCCACCGCCCTTTCAGGCAGTGCATTCCAGATCAAAACAACTCGGTGCACAAAAAAAATTCTCTTCATTTTCCCTCTGGTTCTTCTCCGATCACCTTAAATCTGTGTCTTCTGGTTACCGACCTTCCTTCCTCAAAACTGTTCATGATTTTGAACACCTCTCTTAAATCTCCCCTTAACCTTCTCTGTTCTAAGGAGAACAGCCCCAGCTTCTCCAGTTTCTCCACATAACTGAAGTCCCTCATCCCTGACACCATTCTAGTAAATCTCCTCTGCACCCTCTCTAAAGCCTTCCTAAAGTGTGGGGCACAGAATTGGACACAATACTCCAGCTGAGGCCTAACCAGTGTTTTATAAAGGTTGATCCAGCGCAGAGGGGCGAGAGTCCACACTGAAACCTTGCTGGAGCCTCGTGAATCTTGTGACTCTTGTCCCCTGCTCTTATGCTTGTTGTCCAGTCCCAATCGTTTGCTTCCTTCGACATTATTCAACCCCTGGATTCTTTTTATGGCCCGCTCTTTGCCTGTGAGAATCACAAGGCCATTGACACCTCACAGAGCCTGTGTGTGTGGGTGGGAGTAACACTGCGGCCTCTCGGGGACCAACACTTACCAGGAAGGCGCACAACATGTAGAAACTGATGAAGTAGAAGACTGCAAAGTTGGTTCCACAGGTGAACTCTTCGCCAGGCTCATAGTCGGACTCAGGGTCACAGAGCTTGCCAGGCTGGCAGGCCAGCATAATCTCCTGCCAGGCTTCTCCTGTGGCACACCTAGAGACAGGAAAGGCCACAGTCACCCACGGGAGGAAGGCACAATCGTATCGGCCTTGGGGGAGGGGGGGGCGAGCGGAGCAGTGGGGATCTAACAGGGGCCAGGCAGATGAGCCAGGCAGGAGAGTAGTGGGGCGGGGGCAGAGCCGGGGCGGGCGGGGGCAGAGCCGGGGCGGGCGGGGGTAGATCCAGTGTGGGTGGGGCAGAGCCTGGGCGGCGGGGGCAGAGCCGGGGCATCACTCACCTGAAAAGGAGGAGCACGGCTTGTGGAAAGGTCTGGAAATTGTTGTTGCGATTGATTTGTGCCCCGTCCACGTTGGCAATCTTTCCAAAGACCTGGTTAACAGGAAGAAACAAGGGGCTTAGAGACAGCGTGAGAGGGGTAGCTCAGTTTCAGAGGTTACTGAGTGTTGAGATTTATGGACGTTGCTCATGTTTCTACTACACTCCTTTAAAGTGCGAAGCAGAAGGTTTCACTTGTAGAAAAGTGCAAGGCAGTTGAGTATTAGAGGGTTAATGTGCAACTAACTCACCTGGTCTGACGGTGATGGATAACTGGTCTTACCTGCATCCCAATGACAGCATAAATGAAGAACAACATGACAATAAGAAGTGCCACGTAGGGTAGAGCCTGTCAGAGAGAACAAGATTAGTGGGAAGTCTAGTCCGAAACACAGAGCTCTAGGACAAGAATCAGTATTTTCAGAAATATGAAGCATCTTTCTGACAGATCGACCCTCACCTTCCCACCCACTATCTCCATTCTGTCTGATCGATTGTTCCTGATCACACCCTGTCCCACTGTCCTTTTTAACACCTCCCCCCCCCGATCTCAATCCCAGATATGCCAGTGGGGTCAGGCTCGGTGGGGTCAGGCTTGGTGGGGTCAGGCCTGAAGCAGTTAAGCACTGTGGGGTCAGGCCCGGTGGGGTCAGGCACGGTGGGGTCAGGCACGGAGGGGTCAGGCCCGGTGGGGTCAGGCCTGAAGCAGTTAGTCACTGTGGGGTCAGGCCCGGTGAGGTCAGGCCTGAAGCAGTTCGGCACTGTGGGGTCAGGCCCGGTGGGGTCAGGCTCGGTGAGGTCAGGCCCAGTGAGGTCAGGCCTGGAGCAGTCAGGCTCGGTGAGGTCAGGCCCGGTGAGGTCAGGCCTGGAGCAGTCAGGCTCGGTGAGGTCAGGCCCGGTGGGGTCAGGCTCGGTGAGGTCAGGCCCAGTGAGGTCAGGCCTGGAGCAGTCAGGCTCGGTGAGGTCAGGCCCGGTGAGGTCAGGCCCGGTGAGGTCAGGCCCGGTGAGGTCAGACACGGAGGGGTCAGGCCCGGTGGGGTCAGACACGGAGGGGTCAGGCCTGGTGCAGTCAGGCTCGGTGGGCTCAGGCTTAGAGGCCTCTGGTGGAACAGGGCCCCAGATTTTCAGGGTCCAAGTATTTTGAGCCATTTCATTGGTTGCCGTTGCATTCCTGGCTACTGCTGGTCATTGGCTGCCTGCTCGTTCTCGGTTACTGTTACTGAGTCCCGGTCCTGTGACTGGCTCTCCACGCTGGGCTCTCTTACCTGGAAGGACTTGATGAATGTCCAGAGCAGAGTTCGAACCCCCTCTCCTCTGCTTAGCAGTTTGACCAGACGCATCACACGGAACAGACGGAAGAAGGAGATGGAGATACGGGAGCTGTCCTCCGACTCCTGGGAAATCAGTCGGGAGAAAACAGATTACACAACACCCCAACAGCAGGGAGATGAGGGGTGGGGGGTAGGGAGATGGGGAAAGGAGATTGGGGGTGGGAGGGTCAGTGAGATTGAGGGTAAAAGGGATGGCAGATGGGGGCAGGGAGATGGTAGAGTGGGGAGACCAGGGAAAAGAAAGACTTGCATTTCTATCGCGCCTTTCGTGACCTCAGGACGTCCCAAAGTGCTTTACAGCCAATTAAGTATTTTTGAAGTGTAGATAGGGACCGGACACCGGGGAGAACTCTCCTGCTCGTCATCAAATAGAACCATGGGATCTTTTACGTCCACCTGACAGGGCAGATGGGGCCTCGGTTTAACGTCTCGTCTGAAAGACAGCACCTTGTGACTCAGAGGTGAGAGTGCTACCCACTGATCCACGGCTGACACCTGGAGTGGGGAGGTGGTAGAGGGCAGGGGGCAGTGAGCTCTCAGCCAAAACCCCCTACTCCACGATCTTCTGTTAGGTGAGGGTATCAAGGGATATGGAACAAAGATGGGTAAACGGAGTTGAGTTAGTCATAGTCAGCTATGATCTGATTGAATGGCAGAACAGGCTCGAGGGGTTGAATGGCCTCCTCCTGTTCCTAGGATCATCCTGGAATGCAAAGGTAACACCTCACTTATTTTATCCACTACCAACCATCTTCTTAAACCCCCTCTCCCTCGCCCCCTCCACCGTTATCTTGAACAAGGGCGAGGAGCTCATGGACTCCTTTGTCACTAAGATTGAGACCATCCGTTCAGCTGCCTCTGTCACTTCCCTCCCTTCCCCTGGCCCACCGAGCCGAACTTCCTCTATGGTTCCCCCTTGCGCTACCCTGAACTCGCATCTTTCTCTGGTTTCATGGGATTGGGGGTGATATATTAGCACGGATTGAGGATTGGTTAACGGACAGAAAGCAGAGAGTAGGGATAAACGGGTTATTCTCAGGTTGTCAGGCTGTAACTAGTGGGGTGCCGCAAGGATCAGTGCTTGGGCCTCAGCTATTTACAATCTATAGTAATGACTTAGATGAAGGGACCGAGTGTAATGTATCCAAGTTTGCTGACGATACAAAGCTAGGTGGGAAAGTAAGCTGTGAGGAGGACACAAAGAGTCTGCAAAGGGATATAGTGAGTGGGCAAGAAGGTGGCAGATGGAGTATAATGTGGGGAAATGTGAGGTTATTCACTTTGGTAGCAAGAATAAAAAAGCAGAATATTTTTTAAAAGGTGAGAGACTAAGAAATGTTGGTGTTCAGAGAGATTTGGGTGTCCTTGTACATGAATCACAGAAAGTTAACACGCAGGTACAGCAAGCAATTAGGAAGGCAAATAGTATGTTGGCCTTTATTGCAAGGGGTTTGGAGTACAAGAGTGAGGATCTTGCTACAATTGTTCAGGGCATTGGTGAGACCACACCCTGGAGTACTGTGTACAGTTTTGGTCTCCTTATCTAAGGAAGGATATACTTGCCTTAAAGGGGGTGCAATGAAGGTTCACTAGATTAATTTCTGGGATGAGAGGGTTGTCCTATGAGGAGAGATTGAGTAGAATGGGCCTACACTCTCTGGAGTTTAGAAGAATGAGTGTTGCTGTCATTGAAACATATAAAATTGTTAGAGGACTTGACAGGGTAGATGCTGAGAGGCTGTTTCCCCTGGATGGAGAGTCTAGAACTAGGAGGCATAGTCTCAGGATAAGTGGTCGGATATTTAAGACTGAGATGAGGAGGAATTTCTTCACTCAGAGGGTTGTGAATCTTTGGAATTCTCTAGCCCAGAGGACTGTGGATCCTCAGTTGTTGATTATATTCAAGACTGAGATTGATAGATTTTTGGACACTACACACAGATATACACAGTGTGCTGAGAGTTCGGTAAGTGTGGGAGTTCGGTGAAGTGGGGGAAGGAGGTGCTGCTTTTCCTAACTTTTCCTGCAGAGCGGCAGTGGACCTGAGAGTAGAAGACTGAGATTGTGGAATAAAAGCAGCAGCAGACCTGCACCAAGAGACAACTACTGTGCGACATCACAGGGACTTAACTCCTGGACCTAAGATAAATAAGAAGCAAAAAGTAATCCAAGTGGGACGTCACCAAGGAAGAGGTAAGTGATTGGCTGGTGAGTATTTTCCTGCTGAATTTGTCTAAGGTTAGAGTTTGTGGATTCTCGGGTCTCTGTTGTGTAGTGGGGGACTGCTGTTCAGCAAGGGCCCTTGAGTATACCTTTTAATTGAAGTGAAATTGGTTGGATTCATCTAATTTGAATTAATTAGTAAAAGGGTAAGTCATGTCAGGACAGCCCAGCCTCGTGTTATGCTCTTCCTGCTCTATGTGGGAAATCAGGGACCCTTCCGGTGTCCCTGACGACCATGTGTGCGGGAAATGTATCCAGCTGCAGCTACTGACAAACCGCATTGCGGCACTGGAGCTGCGGATGGATTCATTAAGGAGCATTCGCGATGCTGAGAACGTCGTGGATAGCACGTTTAGTGAGGTGGTCACACCGCAGGTAAAGGTTGTACAGGCAGGAAGTAAGTGGGTGACCACCAGGCAGAGTAAGAGGAGCAGGCAGGCAGTGCAGGGGTCCCCTGTGGCCGTCCCCCTCTCAAACAAATATACCGCTTTGGATATTGTTGAGGGGGATGACTTATCAGGGGAAGGCAGCAGCAGCCAACTTCCTGGCACCAGGGGTAGCTCTGCTGCACAGGCTGGGAGGAAAAAGAGTGGAAGAGCTATAGTGGTAGGGGATTCTATCGTAAGGGGAACAGACAGGCGTTTCTGTGGCCGTAAACGTGACTCCAGGATGGTTTGTTGCCTCCCTGGTGTCAGGGTCATGGATGTCACTGAGCGGCTACAGGGCATTCTCAAGGGGGAGGGTGAGCAGGCAGAGGTCGTGGTCCACATTGGGACCAACGACATAGGTAGGAAGGGAGATGAGGTCCTGCATCAAGAATTTAGGGAGCTAGGTAGCAGATTAAAGAGCAGGACCTCAAAGGTTGTAATCTCTGGATTACTCCCAGTGCCACGGGCTAGTGAGTATAGAAATAGGAGGATAGAACAGATGAATGCGTGGCTAAAGAGTTGGTGCAGGAGGGAGGGTTTCAGTTTCCTGGATCACTGGGCCTGCTTCTGGGGAAGGTGGGACTTGTACAAGTCGGACGGGTTGCACCTGAACCAGAGCGGGACAAATATCCTTGCGGGGAGGTTTGCTAGCACTGTTGGGGGGGGTTTAAACTAACTTGGCAGGGGGATGGGATACAGAGTGGAGCGACAATAGGGGGTGATGTGCAGCCAAATATAGAGAAAAAAACAAGTCAGCTTGGAAGACAGGGCAAATATGTGAGGGCAAGGCTGGATGGCATCTATTTTAATGCAAGGAGTCTTGCGAATAAGGTGGATGAACTGAAGGTGTTGATAAACACATGGGAGTATGATATTGTTGCTGTCACAGAGACATGGTTGAGGGAGGGGCAAGACTGGCAGCTCAATATTCCGGGGTACAGAATCTTCAGGCGAGACAGAGGGGGAGGTATAAGAGGAGGGGGGGGGTCACAATATTAATTAAAGAATCAATTACTGCCATAAGGAGGGATGATATATTAGCAGGTTCCTCTAATGAGGCCATATGGGTGGAGCTTAAAAACAAAAAGCGGGCAAGCACTTTGATGGGAGTGTACTATAGGCCCCCAAACAGTCAGGGGGAGATAGAGGAACAGATATGTAGGCAAATCTCAGAAAATTGTGCAAATAATAGGGTAATAATAGTGGGGGATTTCAACTTCCCCAATATTAACTGGGATACTCAGAGTGTAAAAGGCTTAGAGGGTACAAAATTCTTAACGTGCATCCAGGAGAGCTTTTTGAGCCAGCATGTAGAAAGTCCGACAAGAGAGGGGGCGGTACTGGACCTAATTCTAGGGAATGTGGCCGGCCAAGTGGAAGAAGTGCTAGTAGGTGAGCACTTTGGTGACAGTGACCATAATTCGGTGAGATTTAAGGTGGTCATGGAAAAGGACAGGGAGGGGCCGGAAATAAAGGTTCTAAATTGGGGGAAGGCCGATTTTAATAGGATAAGGCAGGATCTGGCCAAAATCGACTGGGATCAGCTGCTTGTAGGAAAATCCACATCGGAGCAATGGGAGTCTTTCAGAAGGGAGATTGAGACCATACAATGGCAACATGTTCCCGTAAAGGTCAAGGGTGGTTCCAAGAACTCCAGGGAACCTTGGATGTCGGGATATACGAGAATGGATTAGGAAAAAAAGGAGGGCTTTTGGCAGATACAAAAGGCTAAAGACGGAGGAAGCCCTAGAGGAGTACAAAAAGTGCAGGGGGATACTTAAAAAAGAAATTAGGAGATCAAGGAGGGGCCATGAAATAACACTGGCGAGCAAAATAAAGGAAAATCCTAAGATGTTTTATAAGTATATTAAGGGTAAGAGGATGACTAGGGAAAAAATAGGGCCCATTAGGGACAAAAATGGCAATCTGTGTGTGGAGCCTGCAGATGTAGGAGGGGTTCTAAATGAATTTTTTGCATCTGTTTTCACTATGGAGAAGGACGATGTAGACAGAGAAATACGACAGGGGGACTGTGATATACTCGAACATATTAACATCGAGCGGGAGGAGGTATTGGCGGTTTTAGCAGGCCTAAAAATGGATAAATCCCCAGGCCCGGACGAAATGTATCCCAGGCTACTGTGTGAGGCAAAGGAGGAGATTGCGGGGGCTCTGACACATATATTCAGAACCTCTCTGGCCACAGGGGATGTGCCAGAGGACTGGAGAACCGCTAATGTAATACCATTATTCAAGAAGGGGAGTAGGGAAAAACTGGGGAACTACAGGCCAGTGAGCCTAACATCAGTGGTAGGAAAATTATTGGAAAAAATTCTGAAGGACAAAATTAGTCTCCACTTGGAGAAGCAAGGATTAATCAGGGATAGTCAACATGGCTTTGTCAAGGGAAGATCATGTCTGACTAATTTGATTGAATTTTTTGAGGGGGTGACTAGGCGTGTGGATGAGGGTAACGCAGTGGATGTGGTATACATGGATTTCAGTAAGGCCTTCGATAAAGTGCCCCACTGGAGACTGGTCAAGAAGGTACGAGCCCATGGAATCCAGGGTGCCTTGGCACTTTGGATACAAAACTGGCTTAGTGGCAGAAGGCAGAGGGTGATGGTCGAAGGTTGTTTTTGTGACTGGAAGCCTGTGGCCAGTGGGGTACCACAGGGATCGGTGCTGGGTCCCTTGCTGTTTGTGGCCTACATTAATGACTTGGATATGAATGTAAAAGGTATGATCAGTAAGTTCGCTGATGATACAAAAATTGGTAGGGTGGTAAATAGCGAGGAGGATAGCCTCAGTCTGCAGGACGATATAGATGGGTTGGTCAGATGGGCGGAACAGTGGCAAATGGAATTTAACCCGGAAAAGTGCGAGGTGATGCACTTTGGAGGGACTAACAAGGCAAGGGAATACACAATGAATGGGAGGACCATAGGCAAGACAGAGGGTCAGAGGGATCTTGGTGTGCAAGTTCACAGATCCCTGAAGGCGGCGGAACAGGTAGATAAGGTGGTAAAGAAGGCATATGGGATACTTGCCTTTATTAGCCGAGGCATAGAATATAAGAGCAAGGAGGTTATGATGGAGCTGTATAAAACACTGGTTAGGCCACAGCTGGAGTACTGTGTGCAGTTCTGGTCGCCACACTACAGGAAGGATGTGATCGCTTTGGAGAGGGTGCAGAGGAGATTCACCAGGATGTTACCAGGGCTGGAGCGCTTCAGCTATGAAGAGAGACTGGGAAGATTGGGTTTGTTTTCCTTGGAGCAGAGGAGGCTGAGGGGGGACATGATTGAGGTGTACAAAATTATGAGGGGCACAGATAGGATGGATACTAAGGAGCTTTTTCCCTTCGTTGAGGGTTCTATAACAAGGGGACATAGATTCAAGGTAAAAGGCGGGAGGTTTAGAGGGGATTTGAGAAAGAACTTTTTCACCCAGAGGGTGGTTGGAGTCTGGAACTCACTGCCTGAAAGGGTTGTGGAGGCAGGAACCCTCACAACATTCAAGAAGCATTTGGATGAGCACTTGAAATGCCATAGCATACAAGGCTACGGACCAAATGCTGGAATATGGGATTAGAGTAGACAGGGCTTGATGGCCGGCGCGGACACGATGGGCCGAAGGGCCTCTATCCGTGCTGTATAACTCTATGACTCTATGACTCTGAGGGAATCAATGGATATGGGGATCCGGCAGGAAAGTGGAGTTGAGGTTGAAGATCAGCCATGATCTGATTGAAAGTGGAGCAGGCTCGAGGGGCCATATGGCCTACTCCTACTCCTATTTCTTATGTTCTCTCCTATCCCCCCTCGTGCCCTCTCTGAGCTAATCTTGACCATGAGACCCACCTCCTGCTCCCTCGACCCTATTCCCACCAAACTGCCAACCACCCAACTTCCCTTCCTGGCCCCCATGTTAGCTGATATTGTTAATGGTTCCCTCTCCTCAGGTACTGTCCCCCTCCCCATCAAATCTGCCGTCATCACACCCCTCCTCAAAAAACCTACCCTTGACCCCTCTGTCATTGCAAACTACCCCCCCCATCTCCAACCTCCCTTTCCTCTCCAAAGTCCTTCAACATGTTGTGGCCTCCAAATCCGTGCCCATCTTTCCCGCAACTCCATGTTTGAATCCCTCCAATCAGGTTTCCGCCCCTGCCGCAGGACTGAAATGTCCCTTATCAAAGTCACAAATGACATCCTCTGTGACTGTGACCGTGGTAAACTATCCCTCCTCATCCTTCTCCACCTGTCTGCAGCCATTGACACGGTTGACCACACCGTCCTCCTCCATCGTCCAGCTGGGTGGGACTGACCTCGCCTGGTTCCATTCCTATCCAGTCGTAGCCAGAGAATCTCCTGCAATGGCTTCTCTTCCCGCTCCTGCACCGTTACCTCTGGAGTCCCCCAAGGATCAATCCTTCGCCCCCTCCTATTTCTCATCTACAAGCTGCCCCTCGGCGACATCATCCAAAAACACAACATCAGGTTCCACATGTACGGTGATGACACCCAGCTCTACCTCACAACCACCTCCCTCCACCCCTCCACTGTCTGCGCTGCCTGAAGTCACAATTTCCTCCAGTTAAATATTGGGAAGACCAAAGCCATCGTCTCCTTGCCACACAATCCACCCCCTCCCCAGTTACTGCCTCTATTTGACCCTGAGATGAGCATCCGACCCCATCTCCGCTCCATCACCAAGACCGCCTACCTCCACCTCCGTAACATCGCCCGTCTCCACCCCTGCCTCAGCTCCTCTGCTGCTGAAGCCCTCATTCATGCCTTTGTTTCCTATAGACTTGACTATTCTCATGTTCTCCTGGCCGGCCTCCCATCTTCCACCCTCCATAAACTTCAGCTCATCCAAAACTCTGCTGCCCGTATCCTAACTCGCACCGAGTCCCGTTCACCCATCACCCTTGTGCTCGCTGACCTACACTGGTTCCCGGTCCTGGAACACCTCGATTTTTAAATTCTCGTTCGCGTGTTTAACTCCACCCATGGCCTCGCCCTCCCTATCCCTGTCACCTCCTCCAGCCCTGCAGGCCGTTCCTCTGATTCTGGCCTCGTCCATGCCCCTCTGCCTTTGTCCCACCATTGGCAGCCGTGCCTTCAACCACCTATGCCTCATGCCCTAAACCTCTTGTCTCTCCAATTCATCTCCTCCTCAATACCCAGCTCTTTGACCAAACTTTTGGTCACCCCCGCCCCCAACATTACCTTCTCAGTTTTATTGATTCGGTCTCCCCGAAGTGCCCGGGGACGTTCCTGTTGCTCTGTGAAAGGCGCTGTAAAAATGCTTGCTGTAGTAAGTGGCTCCCAGCGCGGGTATGAGAGGGGGAATTGAGGGGGAGTTGTGCGGGATCAATACTCATGCGTGTGGTGGCGAGGGAGAATGGGGTTAGGTACTGAGGTGGAGGTGGGCAGAGAGAAGGAGCGGTACGGTGGGAAGCAGCAAGTGGAGTTAGTGTGAGGGGAAGAAAGGGAAGGTAGAAAGGGAGGGCCCAGCAGGTGGGCTCACAGGCCGTCTCAATGAGTGACTGAAGGACAGTGTTCCTCAGACACTGACAGGAGCTGGGCCAAAACATCAGGAAGTGTTTAATTGACTGGGAGAAAACCAGTGTTATCACATCGATATCCACCCACAATGAGTCGGTTAGGGGCCACACCGCTCAAAGAAGCAAAGTGAGGAAGGTCAGTGGGTGACAGGGTAGGTCCAGGGTTCAGGAAGGAACATTCCAGATCCTGATCACTCACATTACCACATAGAGAGTCGGGAAACGGGCAGGTTTAACGGGGAGTGTACCAGCACAGTGATCAGGTGAACACACACTCATCTAGTGTAAACAGGTGTGTCAGGGCACTGCACTAACCAGTGAGAGAACACACACTCATCTAGTGTAAACAGGTGTGTCAGGGCACTGCACTATCCAGTCAGAGAACACACACTCATCCAGTGTAGACAGGTGTGTCAGGGCACTGCACTATCCAGTCAGAGAACACACACTCATCCAGTGTAGACAGGTGTGTCAGGACACTGCACTATCCAGTCAGAGAACACACACTCATCCAGTGTAGACAGGTGTGTCAGGACACTGCAGTATCCAGTCATAGAACACACACTCATCCAGTGTAAACGGGTGTGTCAGGGCACTGCACTATCCAGTCAGAGAACACACACTCATCCAGTGTAAACAGGTGTGTCAGGGCACTGCACTATCCAGTCAGAGAACACACACTCATCCAGTGTAAATGGGTGTGTCAGGGCACTGCGCTATCCAGTCAGAGAACACACACTCATCCAGTATAGACAGGTGTGTCAGGGCACTGCACTATCCAGTGAGAGAACACACACTCATCCAGTGTAAACAGGTGTGTCAGGGCACTGCACTATCCAGTGAGAGAACACACACTCATCCAGTGTAGACAGGTGTGTCAGGGCACTGCACTATCCAGTGAGAGAACACACACTCATCTAGTGTAGACAGGTGTGTCAGGGCACTGCACTATCCAGTGAGAGAACACACACTCATCCAGTGTAGACAGGTGTGTCAGGGCACTGCACTATCCAGTGAGAGAACACATACTCATCCAGTGTAGACGGGTGTGTCAGGGCACTGCACTATCCAGTGAGAGAACACACACTCATCCAGTGTAAACGGGTGTGTCAGGGCACTGCACTATCCAGTGAGAGAACACACACTCATCCAGTGTAGATGGGTGTGTCAGGGCACTGCACTATCCAGTGAGAGAACACACACTCATCCAGTGTAGACAGGTGTGTCAGGGCACTGCACTATCCAGTGAGAGAACACACACTCATCCAGTGTAGACCGGTGTGTCAGGGCACTGCACTATCCAGTGAGAGAACACACACTCATCCAGTGTAGACAGGTGTGTCAGGGCACTGCACTAACCAGTGAGAGAACACACACTCATCCAGTGTAGACAGGTGTGTCAGGGCACTGCACTATCCAGTGAGAGAACACATACTCATCCAGTGTCAAAGGGTGTGTCAGCGTGCTGCACTATCCAGTGAGAGAACACACACTCATCCAGTGTCAACGGGTGTGTCAGGGCACTGCACTATCCAGTGAGAGAACACACACTCATCCAGTGTCGACAGGTGTGTCAGGGCACTGCACTATCCAGTGAGAGAACACACACTCATCTAGTGTAGACAGGTGTGTCAGGGCACTGCACTAACCAGTGAGAGAACACACACTCATCCAGTGTAGACGGGTGTGTCAGGGCACTGCACTATCCAGTGAGAGAACACACACTCATCCAGTGTAGACAGGTGTGTCAGGGCACTGCACTATCCAGTGAGAGAACACACACTCATCCAGTGTAGACAGGTGTGTCAGGGCACTGCACTATCCAGTGAGAGAACACACACTCATCCAGTGTAGACAGGTGTGTCAGGGCACTGCACTATCCAGTGAGAGAACACACACTCATCCAGTATAAACAGGTGTGTCAGGGCACTGCACTATCCAGTGAGAGAACACACACTCATCCAGTGTAAACAGGTGTGTCAGGGCACTGCACTATCCAGTGAGAGAACACACACTCATCCAGTATAAACAGGTGTGTCAGGGCACTGCACTATCCAGTGAGAGAACACACACTCATCCAGTGTAGACAGGTGTGTCAGGGCACTGCACTGTCCAGTGAGAGAACACACACTCATCCAGTGTAAACAGGTGTGTCAGGGCACTGCACTATCCAGTGAGAGAACACATACTCATCCAGTGTAGACAGGTGTGTCAGGGCACTGCACTATCCAGTGAGAGAACACATACTCATCCAGTGTAGACAGGTGTGTCAGGGCACTGCACTATCCAGTGAGAGAACACACACTCATCCAGTATAAACAGGTGTGTCAGGGCACTGCACTATCCAGTGAGAGAACACACACTCATCCAGTGTAAACAGGTGTGTCAGGGCACTGCACTATCCAGTGAGAGAACACACACTCATCCAGTATAAACAGGTGTGTCAGGGCACTGCACTATCCAGTGAGAGAACACACACTCATCCAGTGTAGACAGGTGTGTCAGGGCACTGCACTATCCAGTGAGAGAACACACACTCATCCAGTGTAAACAGGTGTGTCAGGGCACTGCACTATCCAGTGAGAGAACACATACTCATCCAGTGTAGACAGGTGTGTCAGGGCACTGCACTATCCAGTGAGAGAACACATACTCATCCAGTGTAGACAGGTGTGTCAGGGCACTGCACTATCCAGTGAGAGAACACACACTCATCCAGTATAAACAGGTGTGTCAGGGCACTGCACTATCCAGTGAGAGAACACACACTCATCCAGTGTAAACAGGTGTGTCAGGGCACTGCACTATCCAGTGAGAGAACACACACTCATCCAGTATAAACAGGTGTGTCAGGGCACTGCACTATCCAGTGAGAGAACACACACTCATCCAGTGTAGACAGGTGTGTCAGGGCACTGCACTATCCAGTGAGAGAACACACACTCATCCAGTGTAAACAGGTGTGTCAGGGCACTGCACTATCCAGTGAGAGAACACATACTCATCCAGTGTAGACAGGTGTGTCAGGGCACTGCACTATCCAGTGAGAGAACACATACTCATCCAGTGTAGACAGGTGTGTCAGGGCACTGCACTATCCAGTGAGAGAACACATACTCATCCAGTGTAGACAGGTGTGTCAGGGCACTGCACTATCCAGTGAGGGAACACACACTCACACAAACACACACTGGCTGGTTCATAGGATGAGCGGAGATGAGGAATGGGGAGAGAGCAGGACGAGCAGTCTCTCTCTCTCTCTCTCTCTCTGGGTGTCAGATACAGCCAGGTATGGGGGGGGGCTCATTATTCACTTTCAGGTCAGAGGTTTTGTAGTTTCCGACACTGCAATCCCACCTCCTGACTCTCTCACCCTCGGGCCCGGTCAGAGGGCTGAACCCGCTGGGCCGAGGCCTGGTTACAGTGTTCTACAGAAGGCTTGGCTCCTTGAAGAGGCTTGGAACATCAGTGAAAGGATTTGATGGGTGACTGACTGAGCCCAGTCCCACAGGATAGGCTAGTAACGCGATCCATTTGCTTCTTTGAGTGTTTGAATCCGATTTGATAGTTGATTACTCCACACTACAGAGTGGGGGTTTATTGTGAACGCCACTCCTAACAGAAGCAAACTCCGAGGCACAGCACAGCACAGCACACAAACCCCACATGCAGCCGAATATTTACACTGGAGTCGCATCCATAGCTCAGGCAGTAGAGACCCCCACTGGAAGCAAGAGCTGTCTGTCAAAGGAATGAAGAGGTGAGCATGGAGCAGGAGAGAGAGAGAGAAACAAAGAGAGAGACAAGGAGAGAGAGGGAAAGAGAGAGAAACAAGGAGAGAGAGACAGAGAAACAGAGAAACAAGGAGAGGGAAAGAGAGAGAGAGAAACAAGGAGAGGGAAAGAGAGAGAGAGGAACAAGGAGAGGGAGAGAGACAGAGAAACAAGGAGAGAGAGGGAGAGAGAGGAGAGGAGAGGGAGAAGGAGAGGGAGGAGAAGGAGAGGGAGAGGGACGAGAGGGAGAGAGATGAGAGGGAGAAGGAGAGTGAGGAGAACATGAGGGAGAGAGACTAGAGGGAGAGGGATGAGAGGGAGGGGGAGAAGGAATGGGAGGGAGGGAGAGAGAGGGGGTGAGGGAGGAAATTAAATGGAAGAGGATGAGAGAGAGGGCGACGAGAGAAGCAAAGAAAGAGAGGGAGGGGGAGAGTGGGAGAGAGAAACAAATTGAGAGATTGAGGGAGAGACACAGAGGGAGAGAGGGCGAGAGATGGAGAAACAAAAGGAGAGAGAGGGAGGGAGCGAGGGAAGAAGAAAGGGGAGAGAGAAAGAGGGAGAGAGAAACAAAGCAACCGATTGAGGGAGAGGGAGAGAGATGGAGAGAGAGAGAGAGGGAGGGATAGAGAGGGAGGGATAGAGAGGGAGGGATAGAGAGGGAGGGAGAAACAAGGGAGAGGGAGGAAAGAGAGAAACAAGGAGAGGGAGAGAGAAATGAGGGAGAGATAGGGAGAGAGAAACAAGGAGATAGGGAGAGGGAAAGAGAAACAAAGAGAGAGAGAAACTAGGAGAGAGCGGGAGAGTGGCAGTGAGAGGGAGAAAGAAACAAGGAGACGGAGAGAGAGAGAGAGAGGGGGCGAGAGAGAGGGGGAGAGAGAGAGAAACAAAGAGCAAGGGAGAGAGACAGAAAGAGGGTGAAAGAGAGAAACAAAGAGAGAGGGAGGGCGAGGGGCTACAGGGAGAGAGAGAAACAAAGCGAGAGGCTGTGGGCAAGGGAGAGAGAGAGACACACACACTGAGGGAGAGAGAGACCGAGGGAGAGAGAGAGAGAGACAGAGACAGAGGGGGAAAGAGGGGGGAGCGGGAGAGAGGGAGAGAGAGAAACAAAGCGAGAGACTGAGGGGAAGGGAGAGAGAGAGGGAGAGAGAGACAGAGAGACCGAGGGAGAGAGAGACCGAGGGAGAGAGAGACCGAGGGAGAGAAAGACCGAGGGAGAGAGAGACAGAGAGACAGAGACATCAAGGGAGAGAGAGACCGAGGGAGAGAGAGACCGAGGGAGAGAAAGACCGAGGGAGAGAGGGAGAGAGAGACAGAGAGACCAAGGGAGAGAGAGACTGAGGGAGAGAGAGAGACAGACAGACAGAGACAGAGGGGGAAAGAGGGGGGAGCAGGAGAGAGGGGGAGAGAGAAACAAAGCGAGAGACTGAGGGGAAGGGAGAGAGAGACAGAGAGACCGAGGGAGAGAAAGGGAGACAGAGACAGAGGAGGAAAGACGGGGGAGGGGGAGAGAGAAACAAAGAGAGGGAGGGCGAGAGGGAGAGAGAGGGAGAGAAACGGAGAGAGTGAGAGACGGAGAGAGGGAGAGAGAGCAAGAGAGGGAAAGTGGGAGAGAGAGCAAGAGAGGGAAAGAGACAGGGAGGAGAGAAACAAAGAAGGAGAGAGAGAGAGAGAAACAAAGAGAGAATGAGAGACAGGTAGAAAGTGAGAGGGAGAGAGAGAAACATAGGAAGAGTGAGAGAGAGGCAGAAGTAGAGAGAGGGAGGGTGCGAGAGAGAGAGAGAGAGCGAGAGTGAGGCAGAGATAGGGAGAGAGGGAGAGAGAGACAGGCAGAGCGAGAGAGACAGGCGGAGCGAGAGAGACACGCGGAGGGAGAGAGACACGCGGAGGGAGAGAGGCACGCTGAGGGAGAGAGACACGCTGAGGGAGAGAGACACGCTGAGGGAGAGAGACACGCTGAGGGAGAGAGACACGCGGAGGGAGAGAGACACGCGGAGGGAGAGAGACACGCGGAGGGAGAGAGACACGCGGAGGGAGAGAGACACGCGGAGGGAGAGAGACACGCGGAGGGAGAGAGACACGCGGAGGGAGAGAGACACGCGGAGGGAGAGAGACACGCGGAGGGAGAGACACACGCGGAGGGAGAGACACACGCGGAGGGAGAGAGACACGCGGAGGGAGAGAGACACGCGGAGGGAGAGGGAAAGTGAGACAGGCAGTGAGAGAAAGAGGGCAAGGGGAAGAGGGCGAGTGGAGAGAGTGGAGAGAGAGGGGGAGAGATTAAAAAGAGGAAGGGAGACAGAGGGGGAGAGGGAGAAAGAGACAGGGAGAGAGATGGATTGGGAAAGAGAGACCGATGGGGAGAGAGAGAGACAGAGGGCGAGAATCAAAGAGATAGGGATACAGAGGGAGAGATACAGAGAGAGTTAATGAGAGTGAGACAGAGAGAGAGATGGAGACAGATAGAGAGACGGGGAGAGAGAGACAGAGGGAGAGAAAGGGAGAGAGAGACACACAGCAGGAGACAGGGAGAGAGAGGAAAACAAAGGCAGAAGGAGACAGGGGGAGAGAGGGAGATAGGGGGTGAGAGAGATAGGGAAAGAGAGATGGGGAGAGAGAGAGACACACACAGAGTGAAAGAGACAAAAAGGGAGAGAGTGGCAAAGAGAGAGAGTGGCCGAGGGAGAGAGGCAGAGAGGAAGAGAGATTGGAGTGAGAAAGAGGTTGAGGGAGAGAGAGAGGGAGAGAGAGAGAGGGAGCGAGAGAAGGAGAGAGGGAGAGTGGGAGAGGGAGAGAGAGACAGGAGGAGAGAGACAGAGGGAGGGAGAGAATGAGAGGGGGAGCGAGAGAAGGAGAGGGGGAGAAACATTAAAAAGAGGGAGGGAGAGATAGTGAGGGAGAGAGAGACAGAGGGAGAGAGTGAGAGAGAGAGTGGGAGAGGGAGAGAGAAAGATAGAGGGAGGGAGGGAGGGAGACAGGGAAAGAGTGAGGGAGAGGGGAGGGGGAGAGGGAGGTAGGGGGAAAGGGAGAGAGGGGGAGAAGGAGAAGGGAGAGACAGAGGGAGAGAGTGAGGGAGAGATAGAGGGAGAAGGGGATCGAGAGGGGAGAGAAAAATTAAAAAGGAGCGAGACAGAGGGAGAGGTAGAGAGGGAGAGGTAGCGAGAGAGGCAGAGGGAGAGGGAAAAATAGGAGAGAGTGGGAAAGATTGTGAGGGTGAGAGAGACAGAGGGAGTGAGGGAGAGAGAGGGTGTGGGAGAGAGAGAGACCGAAGGAGAGAGAGAGGGAGAGATACAGAATGAGGGAGGGAGAGAGAGAGTGGGAGAGAGAGAGTGGGAGGGAGAGAGTGGGAGGGAGAGAGTGGGAGGGAGAGAGTGGGAGGGAGAGAGAGAGAGAGTGGGAGAGGGAGAGAAAGGCAGATGGGGAGAGATAGATGGAGAGGGAGAAACAGGGAAAGAGAGGGAGAAACAAAGAGAGACAGAGGGAGAGAGGAGATAGAGAGAGGGAAAGAGCTAGGGAGAGAGAGGGAAGGATAGAGACAGAGGGATGGAGAGAGAGAGGGTAGGAAAGAGACAGAGTGAGAGAGAAAGCGAGAGAGGGAAACTAAGTGAGAGAGAGAGGGGATGTGAGAAACAATGAGAGAGAGGGAGAGAGTGAGAGGAAGAGAGGGAAAGTGAGAGGTAGAGAGAAAGGGAGAGAGAAACAAGGCGAGGGAGAAAATAAGGGGGACAGAGGGAGGGGGAAACAAGGAGAGAGGGAGAGAGAAACAAAGCGAGAGACTGAAGGGGGGAGAAAGAGGGAGAGAGAAACAAGGAGAGGCAAGGGGAGAGAGAGGGAGGGAGAGATTTGGAGGGAGAGAGGGAGGAAGAGAGGGAGGGAGAGAGGGAGGGAGAAACAAGGGGAGAGGGTGAGAGGGACAGGTAGAGAGGGAGAGAAACAAGGAGAGGGAGGGAGAAAGGGAGAGAATGTAGGGGAGAGAGAGGGAGAGAGAATCAAAGAGAGAGGGAGAGAGAGAGATAGATGGAGAGAGATGGGGAGAGAGCGAGATAGAGGGAATGAGGGACATAGAGGGAGAGAGGGACAGAGAGAGACAGTGAGAGAGACATTGGCAGAGAGAGACAGAGGGAGAGAGAGAGGCAGAGGGAGAGAGAGAGAGAGACAGAGAGAGAGAGAGAGAGAGACAGAGAGAGAGGGAGACAGAGAGAGAGGGAGACAGAGAGAGAGGGAGACAGAGAGAGAGGCAGAGGGAGAGAGAGAAACAGAGGGGGAGAGAGAGAGAGGGAGAGAGAGAGAGAGAGACAGAGGGAGAGATAGAGGCACAGAAGGAGAGAGAGAGAGACCCAGAGGGAGAGAGTCGCATAGGGAGAGAGTCGCAGAGGGAGAGGGAGAGAGATAGTGAGAGAAAAAAGGCAGGGGGAGGGGGAGAGCGGCGAGAGTGGAGAGAGGTAAGGAGAGAGGGAGAGAGAGAAAAAAATTTAAAAGAGGGAGGGAGACAGAAGGAGTGATAGAGAGAGAGGGAGGGAGAGCAGGAGAGAGAGACAGGGTGACAGACAGGAAAGAGAGACAGGGAGACAGAGAGAGAATCAAAGAGATAGGGAGACAGAGGGAGAGAGAGAGAGACAGAGGGAGAGAGAGAGGCAGAGGGAGAGAGAGATAGAGGGAGAGATGGGGAGAAAGAATCAAAGAGAGAGAGGGAAAGATAGTGGAAGAGAGATTCACAGGGAGAGAGGGTGAGAGAGAGAAACAAAGAGGGAGAGGGAGGCACAGAGACACAGGGAGAGAGAGAGAGAGAGAGAGAGAGACAGAGGGAGAGGGAGAGATACATTGGGGGAGAGAGGGGAGAGAGAAACAAATAGAGAGAATGGGACAGAGAGAGAGAATGAGAGACAAAGCGAGGGAGGGAGAGAGTGACAGCAGGAGAGAGAGACAGAGGGAGAGAGAGAGACAGAGAAACAAAGAGAGAGAGTGGGAGAGAGATAGGGAGCGAGGGAGAGAGGAGTGAGAAACAAATAGCGAGAGGGAGGGAGAGAGAGAGAATGAGAGACTGGGAGAGAGGTAGAGAGAGATAGAGAAACAAAGAGACGGAGGAAGAGATTGACAGAGGGAGAGAGAGAAGCAGAGAGTAGGAGAGAGAGAGTGAGAGACAGGGAGGGAGAGAGAGAGAGAGTTAAGGAGAGAGGGAGGGAGAGGGAGACAGGGAGGGAGAGAGGCAGTTGGAGAGAGAGAGGGAGGCGAGAGAGAGAGAGAGGAGAGAGAGAGGAAGGAGAGAGAGAGGAAGGAGAGAGACACAGAGGGAGGAGAGAGAGACACAGAGGGAGGAGAGAGAGACAGAGGGGGAGACTCAGAGCGAGAGACACAGAGGATGAGAGTGACACAGAGGGAGAGAGAGAGACGCAGAGGGAGCAAGAGAGATGTAGAGGGAGCGAGAGAGACGCAGAGGGAGTGAGAGAGACACAGAGGGAGCGAGACGCAGAGGGAGAGAGACGCAGAGGGAGAGAGAGATGCAGAGGGAGAGAGACGCAGAGGGAGAGAGAGAGACACAGAGGGAGGAGAGAGAGACACAGAGGGAGGAGAGAGAGACAGAGGGGGAGACTCAGAGCGAGAGACACAGAGGATGAGAGTGACACAGAGGGAGAGAGAGAGACGCAGAGGGAGCAAGAGAGATGTAGAGGGAGCGAGAGAGACGCAGAGGGAGTGAGAGAGACACAGAGGGAGCGAGACGCAGAGGGAGAGAGACGCAGAGGGAGAGAGAGATGCAGAGGGAGAGAGACGCAGAGGGAGAGAGAGACGCAGAGGGAGAGAGAGACGCAGAGGGAGAGAGAGACGCAGAGGGAGAGAGAGACGCAGAGGGAGAGAGAGACGCAGAGGGAGAGAGACGCAGAGGGAGAGAGAGACGCAGAGGGAGAGAGAGACGCAGAGGGAGAGAGAGACGCAGAGGGAGAGAGACTCAGAGGGAGAGAGACTCAGAGGGAGAGAGTGGCAGAGGGAGAGAGACAGTGAGAGAAAAAGTGCGAGGGGGAGAGGGACAATGGAGAGAGAGAGGGAGAGAGATAGGGAGACATAGGGAGAGATAGAGAGAAAGATATGGAGAGACAGAGCGTGAGACAGCAGGGGAGATGGAGACAGAGAGAGAGACAGGGGAGAGAGCGAGAGAGACGGGGAGAGCGCGAGAGAGACAGGGAGAGAGAGAGACAGAGGGAGAGAGAGAAGCAAATAGAGAGACAGTGAGAGAGAGAGACATAGGCAGAGAGAGAGAGAGACAGAGAGAGGGAGCGAGAGAGACAGAGGGAAAGAAAGACAGAGAGAGAGACAGATAGAGAGTGAGAGAGAAACAAAGAGATCGAGAGATAGAGGGTGAGAGAGAGACAGGGAGACAGCACGAGAGGGTGAGAGAGAGAAAAACAAAGAGAGAGAGAGGGAGAGAGAGACACAGAGACAGAGAGGGAGAGAGAGAGAGAGAGACAAAGCGAGAGAGAGACAGACGGAGATACAGAGGGAGAGATAGGAAAGGGAGAGATACAGTGGGAGGGAGAGGGGAGAGACAAACAAATAGAGAGAGGGTGGGAGAGAGAGAGAAACAAAGAGAGAAAGTGAGACAGAGAGAGAGAATGAGAGACTGGGAGAGAGGTAGAGAGAGATAGAGAAACAAAGAGAGGGAGGGAGAGAGTTACAGAGGGAGAGAGAGAGAGGGAGGGAGAGAGTGACAGAGGGAGTGACAGAGGGAGAGAGACAGGGAGAGAGAGGGAGGGAGAAGAGAGGGAATGAGAGAGAAACAAAGCGAGAGACTGTTGGGGAGAAAGAGGGAGAGAGAAACAAGGAGAGGGAGGGCGAGAGAGGGAGGAAGAGAGGGACGGAGGAAGAGAGGGATGAAGAAAGTGAGGGAGAAAGGGAGGGAGAAACAAGAAGAGAGGGTGAGAGGGAGAGGGAGAGAGAGGCAGAGGGAGGGAGAGAGAGAGAGAGAAAAACAAGGAGAGGGAGGGAAAAGGAAGAGAATGCAGGGGAGAGAGAGAGGGGGACCATAAAGGAGATCTACTCATGGAGGCAGAGGGCATGGCTGAGGTACTAAATGAGTACTTTGCATCTGTCTTTACCAAGGAAGAAGATGCTGCCAGAGTCTCAGTAAAGGAAGATGCAGCTGAGATACTGGATGGGCTAAAAATTGATAAAAAGGAGGTACTAGAAAGGCGAGCTGTACTTAAAGTAGATAAGTCACCCGGTCCGGATGGGATGCATCCCAGGTTGCTGAGGGAAGTAAGGGTGGAAATTGTGGAGGTACTGGCCATAATCTTCCAAACATCCTTAGATACGGGGGTGGTGCCAGAGGACTGGAGAATTGCAAATGTTACACCCTTGTTCAAAAAAGGGTGTAAGGATAAACCCAGCAACTACAGGCCAGTCAGTTTAACCTCAGTGATGGGGAAACTTTTAGAAACGATAATCCGGGGCAGAATTAACAGTCACTTGGACAGGTGTGGATTGATTGGGAAAGTCAGCACGGATTTGTTAAAGGCAAATCGTGTTCAACTAACTTGATTGAGTTTTTTGATGAGGTAACAGAGAGGGTAGATGAGGGCAATGCAGTTGATGTGGTGTATGTGGACTTTCAAAAGGCGTTTGATAAAGTGCCGCGTGGTAGGCTTATCATCAAGATGGCGACCCATGGAATAAAGGGGCAGTAGCAACATGGATACAGAATTGGCTAAGGGGCAGGAAACAGAGAGTAGTGGTGAACGATTGTTTTTCGGACTGGAGGGAGGTGTACAGTGGTGTTCCCCAGGGGTCGGTGCTGGGACCACTGCTTTTCTTGATATGTATTAATGACTTGGACTTGGGTGTACAGGGCACAATTTCAAAATTTCCAAAACTTGGAAGTGTAGTGAACAGTGAGGAGGATAGTGATAGACTTCAAGAGGATATAGACAGGCTGGTGGAATGGGCGGACACGTGGCAGATGAAATTTAACGTAGAAAAATGCGAGGTGATACATTTCGGTAGGAAGATCGAGGAGAGGCAAAATAAACTAAAGGGCACAACTCTAAAAGGGGTCCAGGAACAGAGAGATCTGGGGGTATATGTACACAAATCATTGAAGGTAGCAGGGCAGGTTGAGAAAGTGGTTAAAAAAGCATACAGGATCCTGGGCTTTATAAATAGAGGCATAGAGTATAAAAGTAAGGAAGTCATGATGAACCTTTATAAAACACTGGTTCGGCCACAACTGGAGTATTGTGTCCAGTTCTGGGCACCACACTTTAGGAAAGATGTGAAGGCCTTAGAGAGGGTGCAGAAGAGATTTACTAGAATGATTCCAGGGATGAGGGACTTCAGTTACATGGATAGACTGGAGAAGCTGGGGTTGTTCTCCTTGGAACGGAGAAGGTTGAGAGATTTGATCGAGGTATTCAAAATCATGAAGGGTCTAGACAGAGTAAATAGAGAGAAACTGTTCCCATTGGCAGAAGGGTAAAGAACAAGAGGACATAGATTTAAGGTGATTGGCAAAAGAACCAAAGGTGACATGAGGAAAAACTTTTTTACACAGCGAGTGGTTAGGATCTGGATTGCACTGCCCGAGGGGGTGGTGGAGGCAGATTCAATCATGGCCTTCAAAAGGGAACTGGGTAAGTACTTGAAAGGAAAAAAATTTACAGGGCTACGGGGAAAGGGCGGGGGAGTGGGACTAGCTGGATTGCTCTGGCAGAGGGAGAGAGGCACAGAGGGAGAAAGACACATAGCGCGAGAGAGATGCAGAGGAGTAGAGAGAGAGGATGCTAAAGGGATCAAGGGATATGGGGTAAAAGCAGGAAAGGGTACTGAGTTAGACGATCAGCCATGATGGTATTGAATGGCGGAGCAGGCCCAAAGGGCCGAATGGCCTACTCTTGCTCCTATTTTCTATGTTTCTATGAGATGCAGAGGGAGATAGTGGCAGAGAGAGAGAGAGAGAGACAGTGTGAGAAAGAGGGCGAGCAGGAGAACAGAGAGGGAGAGAGAGAGGGAGAGAGAGAAAAATATTAAGAAGAGGGAGGGAGACAGAGGGAGGGAGAGAAGGAGAGAGAGACAGGGAGAGAGACAGACAGGGGAGAGAGAGAGAGACAGGGAGAGAAAGAGGGCGAGCAGGAGAGTGGAGAGGGAGAGGGAGAGAGAGAAAAAAATTCAAAAGAGGGAGGGAGACAGAGGGAGAGATAGGGAGGGAGGGGGAGAGAGACAGGGAGGGAGAAAGACGGGGAGAGAGAGAGGCAGAGGGAGAGAAACAGAGGGGGAGAATCAAAGAGATAGGGAGACAGAGGGAGAGATAGAGAGAGGGTTAGGGAGGGAGTGAGACAGAGGGCAAGATGGTAGAGGGAGAGTGAGACAGGGGAGAAAGAGGGAGAGAGACAGATAGAGGGAGAGAGAGACACACAGTGAGAGACAGGTAGAGATAGGGAGAGAGAGTTTGAGAGAGTGAGAGTGAGAGATGGGGGAGAGAGAGACAGAGAGAGACACAGAGGGAGAGAGTGGCAGAGGGAGAGAGACAGACAGAGAGAGACAGACAGAGAGAGAGGAAGAGAGAGAGTGAGAGAGGGAGAGGAGAGAGAGAGGGAGAGATAGAGAGGGAGAGAGTGGCAGAGGGAGAGAGACAGACAGAGAGAGACAGACAGAGAGAGAGGAAGAGAGAGAGTGAGAGAGGGAGAGGAGAGAGAGAGGGAGAGATAGAGAGGGAGAGAGAGAGGTAGCAAGAGAGACAGAGGGAGAGGGAAAAACAGAGGGGGAGAGACAGAGGGAGAGGGGAAAACAGAGGGAGAGGGATAGAGGGGGAGAGAGAGGGAGAGAAAGAGTGGGACAGAGTAAGAGAGAGATAGAGGGAGAGAGACAGAGAGAGGGAGAGATTGGGAGATGGAGAGAGAGAGAGAGAGAGAGACAGAAACAGAGGGAGAGAGACAGCAGGAGAGTGAGTAACAGAGGGAGAGAGAAGGAGAGAGAAACAGAGACACAGAGGGAGAGAGAAAGGGAGTGAGACAGGGAGAGAAAGAGGGGGAGGGGGAGAAAGAGAGGGAGAGAGAGGGAGAAAAATTAAAAAGAAAGAGGGAGATAGAGGGAGAGGTAGAGAGGGAGAGAGAGGTGGCGAGAGAGGAAGAGGGAATGGGAAAAGCAGGGGGAGAGTTTTCTTTTATTCATTCACGGGATGTGGGCGTCGCTGGCGAGGCCGGCATTTATTGCCCATCCCTAATTGCCCTTGAGAAGGTGGTGGTGAGCCGCCTTCTTGAACCGCTGCAGTCCGTGTGGTGAAGGTTCTCCCACAGTGCTGTTCGGAAGGGAGTTCCAGGATTTTGACCCAGTGATGATGAACGAACGGTGATATATTTCCAGGTCAGGATGGTGTGTGACTTGGAGGGGAACGTGCAGGTGGTGTTGTTCCCATGTGCCTGCTGCCCTTGTCCTTCTAGGTGGTAGAGGTCGCGGATTTGGGATGGTACACACTGCAGCCACGGTGCGCTGGTGGTGAAGGGAGTGAATGTTTAGGGTGGTGGATGGGGTGCCAATCAAGCAGGCTGCTTTGTCCTGAATGGTGTCGAGCTTCTTGAGTGTTGTTGGAGCTGCACTCATCCAGGCAAGTGGAGAGTATTCCATCACACTCCTGACTTGTGCCTTGTAGATGGTGGAAAGGCTTTGGGGAGTCAGGAGGTGAGTCACTCACCGCAGGATACCCAGCCTCTGACCTGCTCTTGTAGCCACAGTATTTATGTGGCTGGTCCAGTTAAGTTTCTGGTCAATGGTGACCCCCAGGATGTTGATGGTGGGGGATTCGGCAATGGTAATGCCATTGAATGTCAAGAGGAGGTGGTTAGACTCTCGCCTGTTGGAGATGGTCATTGCATAGCACTTGTCTGGCGCAAATGTTACTTGCCACTTATCAACCCAAGCCTGGATGTTGTCCAGGTCTTGCTGCATGCGGGCACGGACTGCTTCATTATCTGAGGGGTAGCGAATGGAACTGAACACTGTGCAATCATCAGCGAACATCCCCATTTCTGACTTTATGATGGAGGGAAAGTCATTGATGAAGCAGCTGAAGATGGTTGGGCCTAGGACACTGCCCTGAGGAACTCCTGCAGCAATGTCCTGGGGCTGAGATGATTGGCCTCCAACAACCACTACCATCTTCCTTTGTGCTAGGTATGACTCCAGCCACTGGAGAGTTTTCCCCCTGATTCCCATTGACTTCAATTTTACTAGGGCTCCTTGGTGCCACACTCGGTCAAATGCTGCCTTTATGTCAAGGGCAGTCACTCTCACCTCACCTCTGGAATTCAGCTCTTTTGTCCATATTTGGACCAAGGCTGTTATGAGGTCTGGAGCCGAGTGGTCCTGGCGGAACCCAAACTGAGCATCGGTGAGCAGGTTATTGGTGAGTAAGTGCCGCTTGATAGCACTGTCGACGACACCTTCCATCACTTTGCTGATGATTGAGAGTAGACTGGTGGGGCGGTAATTGGTCGGATTGGATTTGTCCTGCTTTTTGTGGACAGGACATACCCTGGCAATTTTCCACATTGTCGGGTAGATGCCAGTGTTGTATCTGTACTGGAACAGCTTCTTGGCTAGAGGCGCAGCTAGTTCTGGAGCACAAGTCTTCAAGCACTATAGCTGGGATGTTGTCGGGGCCCATAGCCTTTGCTGTATCCAGTGCACTCAGCCGTTTCCTGATATCACGTGGAGTGAATCGAATTGGCTGAAGACTGACTTCTGTGATGGTGGGGATATCGGGAGGAGGCCGAGATGGATCATCCACTCGACACTTCTGGCTGAAGATGGTTGCAAACGCTTCAGCCTTGTCACGTGCTGGACTCCGCCATCGTTGAGGATGGGGATGTTTACAGAGCCTCCTCCTCCCGTTAGTTGTTTAATTGTCCACCACCATTCACGACTGGATGTGGCAGAGCTTTGATTTGATCCGTTGGTTGTGGAATCGCTTAGCTCTGTCTATAGCATGTTGCTTCCGCTGTTTAGCATGCATGTCGTCCTGAGTTGTAGCTTCACCAGGTTGGCACCTCATTTTTAGGTACGCCTGCTGCTGCTCCTGGCATGCTCTTCTACACTCCTCATTGAACCAGGGTTGATCCCCTGGCTTGAGCGAGGAATATGCCAGGCCATGAGGTTACAGTTTGTGCTGGAATACAATTCTGCTGCTGCTGATGGCCCACAGCGCCTCATGGATGCCCAGTTTCGAGCTGCTAGATCTGTTCTGAATCTATCCCATTTAGCACAGTGGTAGTGCCACACAACACGTTGGATGGTGTCCTCAGTGCGAAGATGGGACTTCATCTCCACAAGGACTGTGTGGTGGTCACTCCTACCAATACTGTCATGGACAGATGCATCTGCGACAGGTAGATTGGTGAGGACGAGGTCAAGTAAGTTTTTCCCTCGTGTTGGTTCGCTCACCACCTGCCGCAGGCCCAGTCTCGCAGCTATGCCCTTCAGGACTCAGCCAGCTCGGTCTGTAGTGGTGCTACCGAGCCACTCTTGGTGATGGACATTGAAGTCCCCCACCCAGAGTACATTCTGTGCCTTTGCTACCCTTAGTGCTTCCTCCAAATGGTGCTCAACATGGAGGAGGACTGATTCATCAGCTGAGGGAGGACGGTAGGTGGTAATCAGCAGGAGGTTACCTTGCCCATGTTTGACCTGATGCCATGAGATTCCATGGGGTCCAGGGTCAATGTTGAGGACTCCCAGGACTCCCTCCTGACTGTATATCACTGTACCGCCACCTCTGGTGGGTCTGTCCTGCCGGTGGGACAGGACATACCCAGGGATGGTGATGGAAGAGTCTGGGACGTTGGCTGAAAGGTATGATTCTGTGAGTATCGCTATGTCAGGTGTTGCTTAACTGGTCTGTGGGACAGCTCTCCCAATTTTGGCACAAGTCCCCAGATGTTAGTGAGGAGGACTTTGCAGGGTCGTCTGGGCTTGGTGTTTTGCCGTTGTCGTGTCCGGTGCCTAGTGGTCCGATGCCGGGTGGTCCGTCCGGTTTTATTCTTATTATGACTTTTTGTAGTGAGATTTTACAACTGAGTGACTTGCTGGGCCATTTCAGAGGGTGATTAAGAATCAACCACATTGCTGTGGGTCTGGAGTCACATATAGGCCAGACCAGGTAAGGGCGGCAGGTTTCCTTCCCGAAAGGACATTAGTGAACTGGATGGGTTTTTATGACAATCCGGTAGCTTCATGGCCATCATTACTGATACTAGTGTTTTTTTATTCCAGATTTTATTTAATTAACTGAATTTAAATTCCCCAGCTGCCGTGGTGGGATTTGAACTCATGATTCTGGATTATTAGTCCAGTAACATAACCACTATGCTACCGTACTCTTAGAATGAGGGAGAGAGGGAGAGTGGGAGAGGGAGAGAGACAGAGGGAGAGAGAATGGGAGGGAGAGAGAGTGGGAGAGGGAGAGAGAGAGAGGGAGAAAGAGAGAGAGAGAGAGAGCCAGAGGGAGAGACACAGAGGGAGAGAGACAGAGGGAGAAACAAAGAGAGAGAGAGAGAGCGAGAGAGATAGGGAGACAGAGGAAGAGAGGGAGAGAGATAGAGAGAGAGGGAAAGATGGAGAGAGAGGGAGGGAGTCAGGGAGAGAGAGAGAGAGAGAGAGAGAGGCAGAGGGAGACAGAGGCAGAGAGAGAGGCAGAGGAAGAGAGAGAGGGGGGAGAGTGAAGAAGGGAGAGAGACCAAGGAAGAGGGAGAGAAAGTGACAGCGATAGAGAGGGAGAGATGGAGAGAGGGAGAGATAGAGAGTGACAGCGAGAGTGATGGAGAGACAGCGAGATAGAGGGACAGCGAGAGACAGGGAGCGAGACACACACAGAGAGGAGGAGCGAGAGAGTGAGAAGCAAAGATAGAGAGAGAGTGACAGAGAGTGAGATGGGGGAGAAAGGGAAAGGGAGAGAGACAGAGTGAGAGAGAGAGAGAGAGACAGAGAGAGCGCGTGTCAGAGAGAGAAACAGGGAGAGAGAGGTAGGGAGGGAGTGGGAGAGAGAAAGAGAGAAAGGGAGGGGCAGAGTGGCAGAGAGAGAGGGAGTCAGAGGGAGAGAGAGTGACAGAGTGACAGAGAGGGAGAGAGACACAAACATAGAGGAGAGGGAGAGAGAAAGGATGATCGGGAGAGAGACAGAGGATGAGGGAGAGAGGGAATCAGAGATGAAGTATGCACAGAGGAAGCCCTTATACACACAGACACCAAAACACACACATTTTCTCACAAACACAAATGTGCGCCCACACTCACACCCACTCTCTCCCTTGGACCGACGTTCTGGGTATCTGATTCTCACAGCCTGGCCCATGTGAACTTCGCTGGTCCCAGGGGTCAGTCGGGCTGGGCCTGGATACACTGGGCTTCCCCCCCCCCATCCGGGTCCTGTGTTACACCCACCCCGGGTACACTGAGCCCCCCCCCAGGGTCCCGTGTTCCACCCACCCCGGGTACACTGAGCCCCCCCCCAGGGTCCCGTGTTCCACCCACCCCGGGTACACTGAGCCCCCCCCCAGGGTCCCGTGTTCCACCCACCCCGGGTACACTGAGCGCCCCCCCCCCAGGGTCCTGTGTTCCATCCGGGTATACTGAGCCCCCCCCCCAGGGTCCCGTATTCGATCCGGGTATACTGAGCACCCCCCCAGGGTCCCGTGTTACACCCGGGTATACTGAGCCCCCCCCCAGGGTCCTGAGTTACACCCGGGTATACTGAGCCCCCCCAGGGTCCCGTGTTCCATCCGGGTATACTGAGCCCCCCCCCAGGGTCCCGTATTCCATCCGGGTATACTGAGCACCCCCCCAGGGTCCCGTGTTACACCCGGGTATACTGAGCCCCCCCCCAGGGTCCTGAGTTACACCCGGGTATACTGAGCCCCCCCGAGGGTCCGGTGTTACACCCGGGTATACTGAGCCCCCCCCAGGGTCCCGTGTTACACCCCGGGTAGACTGAGCCCCCCCCAGGGTCCGGAGTTACACCCGGGTATACTGAGCCCCCCCCAGGGTCCCGTGTTACACCCGGGTATACTGAGCACCCCCTACAGGGTCCGGAGTTACACCCGGGTATACTGAGCCCCCCCCAGGGTACGGTGTTACACCCACCCCGGGTACACTGAGCTACCCCCCAGGATCCTTGTTACACCCACCCTGCCCACAGGACCCCCTGTGGGCACATTAAATTCCCACTGGATGGTATGATTCAAAGCCTGGGGCCAGTAAGGATTGTCCCAAACCCATTGATCACCCCCACTCTCCCTCCACTACTCCCCCCCACAGACGAGCAGCTGCCCTTGGCCCAGCACTTGCCAGTGACCCCAGCAGCTGGGCTAAGGAGGGCCAACAGCCAATGGGAGACATCCCAGACAGCAAGCCCCTGGGAGTGCCTGTGGCTACACATTCAAACAATTGGCACAAAGACGGGCTGGGAGACATCACAAACCAGCACAGACCAGCACGGGCCAGCACACACCAGCACGGGCCAGCACACACCAGCACGGGCCAGCACACACCAGCACGGGCCAGCACACACCAGCACGGGCCAGCACACACCAGCACGGGCCAGCACACATCTGCATAGGTCAGCACACACCAGCACAGGACAGCACGGGCCAGCACACATCAGCACGGGCCAGCACACATCAGCACGGGCCAGCACACATCAGCACGGGCCAGCACACATCAGCACGGGCCAGCACACATCAGCACGGGCCAGCACGGGCCAGCACACATCTGCATAGGTCAGCACACACCAGCACAGGCCAGCACACATCTGCATAGATCAGCACACATCTGCACAGGCCAGCACACATCTGCACAGGCCAGCACACATCTGCACAGGCCAGCACACATCTGCACAGGCCAGCACACATCTGCACAGGCCAGCACACATCTGCACAGGCCAGCACACATCTGCACAGGCCAGCACACATCTGCACAGGCCAGCACACATCTGCACAGACCTGCACAGGCAGAATGAGCAGATCCTTTCATGAACAAAGAACAACTGGATTCTCATCTGAGAACAGTGGTGGGCTTCGGTTGGAAACCCTTCCTCCCAGCTCAGCTCAGTTAGCACAATGAGACATGAGCACAGCTGATATAACGAGTACTTCACACACACACTCATCTCAGAACAGAGTGAGGGAACCCAGCAATCAGTCGCCTCGAGTTGACACCAATCATCAGGTCCAGACCTCCACAAGGCATCTCTGCTCCAAACTACCATCACATACGTGTTACCTGAGTAAACCACTGCCTCCTCAACCAGGTCCACACACTACAAGCCCCCGGGCCCTCACCGGGCACGACCATCACCGGGCACGGTCAGCACCGGGCACGGTCAGCACCGGGCACGGTCAGCACCGGGCACGCCCTCACCAGGCACGACCCTCACTAGACACAGTCATCACCAGGCACGGCCCTCACGGGGCACGGCCCTCACGGGGCACGGTCAGCACCGGGCACGTCCTCACCGGGCACGGTCATCACCGGGCACGGTCATCACCAGGCACGCTCTCACTGGGCACGGCCATCACCGGGCACGACCCTCGCCGGGCACGGTCAGCACCGGGCACGCCCTCACCGGGCACGGCCATCACCGGGCACGACCCTCACTAGACACAGTCATCACTGGGCACGGTTAGCACCGGGCACAGTCATCACCGGGCACAGTCATCACCGGGCACAGTCATCACCGGGCACTGTCATCACCGGGCACGGCCCTCACTGGACACGGTCATCACCGGACACGGTCATCACCGGGCACGGTCATCACCGGGCACGGTCATCACCGGGCACGGTCATCACCGGGCACGCCCCTCACCGGGCACGGCCCTCACCGGGCACGGTCATCACCGGGCACGGTCATCACCGGGCACGGTCATCACCGGGCACGACCCTCACTCGATACAGTCATCACCAGGCACGGCCCTCACCGGGTACGGTCATCACCGGGCACGCCCTCACCGGGCACGGTCATCACCGGGCACGGTCATCACAAGGCACGCTCTCACTGGGCACGGCCATCACCGGGCACGACCCTCACCGGGCACGGTCAGCACCGGGCACGCCCTCACCGGGCACGGCCATCACCGGGCACGACCCTCACTAGACACAGTCATCACTGGGCACGGTTAGCACCGGGCACAGTCATCACCGGGCACAGTCATCACCGGGCACAGTCATCACCGGGCACTGTCATCACCGGGCACGACCCTCACTGGACACAGTCATCACCGGGCACGGTCATCACCGGGCACGGTCATCACCGGACACAGTCATCACCGGGCACGGTCATCACCGGGCACGGTCATCACCGGGCACGGTCATCACCGGGCACGGTCATCACCGGGCACAGTCATCACCGGGCACTGTCATCACCGGGCACGGTCATCACCGGGCACTGTCATCACCGGGCACGGTCATCACCGGGCACGGTCATCACCGGGCACGGTCATCACCGGGCACGCCCCTCACCGGGCACGGCCCTCACCAGGCACAGTCATCACCGGGCACGGTCATCACCGGGCACGCCCTCACCGGGCACGACCCTCACTCGATACAGTCATCACCAGGCACGGCCCTCACCGGGTACGGTCATCACCGGGCACGCCCTCACCGGGCACGGTCATCACCGGGCACGGTCATCACCGGGCACGCTCTCACTGGGCACGGCCATCACCGGGCACGACCCTCACCGGGCACGGTCAGCACCGGGCACGCCCTCACCGGGCACGGCCATCACCGGGCACGACCCTCACTAGACACAGTCATCACTGGGCACGGTTAGCACCGGGCACAGTCATCACCGGGCACAGTCATCACCGGGCACAGTCATCACCGGGCACAGTCATCACCGGGCACAGTCATCACCGGGCACGACCCTCACTGGACACAGTCATCACCGGGCACGGTCATCACCGGGCACGGTCATCACCGGACACGGTCATCACCGGACACAGTCATCACCGGACACAGTCATCACCGGGCACGGTCATCACCGGGCACGGTCATCACCGGGCACAGTCATCACCGGGCACTGTCATCACCGGGCACGGTCATCACCGGGCACGGTCATCACCGGGCACGCCCCTCACCGGGCACGGCCCTCACCAGGCACAGTCATCACCGGGCACGGTCATCACCGGGCACGCCCTCACCGGGCACGACCCTCACTCGATACAGTCATCACCAGGCACGGCCCTCACTGGGTACGGTCATCACCGGGCACGCCCTCACCGGGCACGGTCATCACCGGGCACGGTCATCACAAGGCACGCTCTCACTGGGCACGGCCATCACCGGGCACGACCCTCACCGGGCACGACCCTCACCGGGCACGCCCTCACCGGGCACGGTCATCACCGGGCACGCCCTCACCGGGCACGGTCATCACCGGGCACGGTCATCACCGGGAACGGCCCTCACCGGGCACACTCCAGTGAGACAGCGCGTGGAGACAGTCCAGTGAGAGAGAGTCCAGCGAGAGAGAGTCCAGCGAGAGAGAGTCCACAGGTGGTTTCACATTTATCAGAAAAGCACATTTTTTTTTTAGAAAATGAACCTGTTCATTGACCCATTCACATCTGCTGAGACCAAACTAACCATACACAAACCACAAAACACAAACCAGCCGCACACAGAGAAAACGCAGTAAAACTTCACCAGAGGTGAGGCCATTCCCGTCACATTGCCGCAGGATACGGAGGCACAGATCATATACTTACATCGACCTCACTAAGGATGACATCAATGATACTCCCAATGACTATCAGAAAGTCAAACACATTCCAGGGATCTCCAAAATAGCCCTAAATAGAATCAACAGAGCAAGAGTGAGAGGAGGCAGGAGAGAGGGGAGAGGAGAGAGGAGGAGAGGGAGGGGGGAAAGGGAAGAGATGGGAGGGAGGAGAGAGAGGAGAGGGGAGGGAGGAGAGAGGGGGAGGGGAGGAGAGGGAGGGGAGGAGGGGAGGAGCGGAGAGGGGAGAAGAGGGGAGGGAGGAGAGAAGAGGGAGGAGAGGGGATGGAGGAGAGGGGATGGAGGAGAGGGGATGGAGGAGAGGGAGGGAGGGGGGAGAGGAGAGAAGGAAGAGGAGGGGGAGGGAGGAGTGGAGAAGAGAGGAGAGGGAGGTGAAGAGAGAGAGGAGAGGAGAAGGAGGAGAGGGCAGAGAGGAGAGGGGAGGGAGAGAGGAGAGGGACGAGTGGAGAGGGACAAGAGGAGAGCGACGAGAGGAGAGGGAGGAGAGGAGAGGGGAGGGAGGAGGGGAGAGGAGAGAGGGTGGAGAGGGGAGAGTGGTGGAGAGGGGGGAGTGGTGGAAAGAGGTGAGGGAGGAGATGAGAGGGACGGGAGAAGAGCAGAGGGAGGAGAGGTGAGGAGAGGCGAGGGAGGATAGGCGAGGAGGGGAGAGGAGAGGTAGGAGGAGAGGTTGAAGAGGAAATGGAGGAGATGGAGGAGAGGAGAGGGAGGAGAGCGGGAAAGATGTGAGGGAGGAGATGAGAGGGAAGGGAGAAGAGGAGAGGGAAGGGAGAAGAGGAGAAGGAGGGGAGGAGAGGAAGAGTGGAGAGGAGAGGGAGAAGAGAGGGAAAGAGGTGAGGGAGGAGATGAGAGGGAAGGGAGCAGAGAAGAGGAAAGGAGAAGGAGGAGAGGAGAGGAGGGAAGGGAGGAGATGAGAGGGAAGGAGGTGAAGGAGAGAAAGGAGGGGAGAGGGAGGTGAGGAGATGGAGTAGAGGAGAGGGTGCAAGAGGAGAGGTTGAAGAGGAAAGGGAGGAGAGGATAGGTGAGGAGAGGAGAGGAGAGGGAAGGGAGGAGAGGAGAGGGAGGAGAGGAGAGAGAGGAGAGGAGGGAAGATAGGAGATGAGAGGAGAGGAGAAGGAGGTGGGGAGAGGAGATGGAGGAGAGGAGATGGAGGAGAGGAGCAGCAGGAGAGGAGAGGGAGGAGAGAGGGGGTAAAGTACAATAAACTATTGGGGAGAGAGGGGGTAAATTACAATAAACTTTTGGGGAGAGTGGGGGTAAATTACAACAAACTATTGGGGAGAGAGGGGGTAAATTACAACAAACTTTAGGGGAGAGAGGGGGTAAATTACAATAAACTATTGGGGAGAGAGGGGGGAAATTACAACAAAATATTGGGGGAGAGAGGGAGTAAATTATAATAAACTATTGGGGAGAGAGTGGGTAAATTACAACAAACTATGGGGGAGAGAGGGGGTAAATTACAATAAACTATGAGGGAGAGAGGGGGTAATTTACAACAAACTATTGGGGGAGAGAGGGGGTAAATTAGAATAAACTATTGGGGAGAGAGGGGGTAAATTACAATAAACTATGGGGGAGGGGGGTAAATTACAATAAACTATTGGGGGAGAGAGGGGGTAAATTATAATAAACCATTGGGGAGAGAGGGTGTAAATTATAATAAACTATTGGGGAGAGAGGGGGTAAATTATAATAAACCATTGGGGAGAGAGGGGGTAAATTATACGAAACCATTGGGGAGAGAGGGGGTAAATTATAATAAACTATTGGGGAGAGAGGGGGTAAATTACAATAAACTTTTGGGGAGAGAGAGGGTAAATTACAATAAACTATGGGGGAGAGAGGGGGTAAATTACAATAAACTATTGGGGAGAGAGGGGGTAAATTATAATAAACTATTGGGGAGAGACGGGGCAAATTATAATAAACTATGGGGGAGAGAGGGGGTAAATTACAATAAACTATTGGGGAGAGAGGGGGTAAATTACAATAAACTATTGGGGAGAGAGGGGGTAAATTACAATAAACTATTGGGGAGAGAGGGGGTAAATTAAAATAAATTATTGGGGAGAGAGGGGGTAAATTACAATAAACTATTGGGGAGAGAGGGGGTAAATTAGAATAAACTATTGTGGAGAGAGGGGGGAAATTACAATAAACTATTGGGGAGAGAGGGGTAAATTACAATAAACTATTGGGGAGAGAGGGGGTAAATTACAATAAACTATTGTGGAGAGAGGGGGCAAATTACAATAAACTATGGGGGAGAGAGGGGGTACATTATAATAAACTATGGGGGAGAGAGGGGGTAAATTATAATAAACTATTGGGGAGTGAGGGGGTAAATTAAAATAAACTATGGGGGAGAGAGGAGTTAAAATACAATAAACTATTGGGGAGAGAGTGGGCAAATTACAATAAACTGTGGGGCAGAGAGGGGGTAAGTTACAATAAACTATGGGGAAGAGAGGGGGTAAATTATAATGAACTATTGGGGAGAGAGGGGGTAAATTAAAATAAACTATGGGGGAGAGAGGAGGTAAATTACAATAAATTATTGTGGAGAGATGGGGAAAATTACAATAAACTATCGGGGGAGAGAGGGAGTAAATTACAATAAACTATGGGGGAGAGAGGGGATAAATTATAATCAACTATTGGGGAGAGAGGGGGTAAATTACAATAAACTATTGTGGAGAGAGGGGGTAAATTACAATAAACTATGGGGGAGAGAGGGGGTAAATTACAATAAACTATTGGGGAGAGAGAGGGTAAATTACAATAAACTATTGGGGAGAGAGGGGGTAAATTAAAATAAACTATGGGGGAGAGAGGAGGTAAAATACAATAAACTATTGGGGAGAGAGTGGGCAAATTACAATAAACTATGGGGGAGAGAGGGGGTAAATTACAATAAACTATTGGGGAGAGAGGGGGTAAATTAGAATAAACTATTGGGGAGAGAGGGGGGAAATTGCAATAAACTATTGCGGGAGAGAGGGGGTAAATTATAATAAACTATTGGGGAGAGAGGGGGTAAATTACAATAAACTATTGGGGAGAGCAGGGGTAAATTATAATAAACTATTGGGGAGAGAGGGGGTAAATTACAATAAACTATTGGGGAGAGAGGGGGTAAATTACAATAAACTATTGGGGAGAGAGGGGATAAATTATAATAAAGTATTGGGGAGAGAGGGGGTGAATTTTAATAAACTATTGGGGAGAGAGGGGGTAAATTATAATAAACTATTGGGGAGAGAGGGGGTAAATTACAATAAACTATTGGGGAGAGAGGGGGTAAATTATAATAAACTATGGGGGAGAGAGCGGGTAAATTACAATAAACCATTGGGGAGAGAGGGGGTAAATTACAATGAACAATTGGGGGTGAGAGGGGGTAAATTACAACAAACTATTGGGGGAGAGAGGGGGTAAATTATAATAAACTATTGGGGAGAGAGGGGGTAAATTATAATAAACTATTGGGGAGAGAGGGGGTAAATTATAATAAACTATGGGGGAGAGAGGGGGTAAATTACAATAAACTATTGGGGAGAGAGGGGGTAAATTATAATAAACTATGGGGGAGAGAGGGGGTAAATTATAATAAACTATTGGGGAGAGAGGGGGTAAATTACAATGAACTATTGGGGAGAGAGGGGGTAAATTATAATAAACTATTGGGGAGAGAGGGGGTCAATTACAATAAACTATTGGGGAGAGAGGGGGTAAATTACAATAAACCATTGGGGAGAGAGGGGGTAAATTATAATAAATTATTGGGGAGTGAGGGGGTAAATTACAATAAACAATTGGGGGTGAGAGGGGGTAAATTACAACAAACTATTGGGGGAGAGAGGGGGTAAATTATAATAAACTATTGGGGAGAGAGGGGGTAAATTATAATAAACTATTGGGGAGAGAGGGGGTAAATTACAATAAACTATTGGGGAGAGAGGGGGTAAATTATAATAAACTATGGGGGAGAGAGGGGGTAAATTATAATAAACTATTGGAGAGAGAGGGGTAAATTACAATAAACTATTGGGGAGAGAGGGGGTAAATTACAATAAACTATTGGGGAGAGAGTGGGTAAATTACAATAAACTATTGGGGGTGAGAGGGGGTAAATTACAATAAACTACTGGGGGAGAGAGCGGGTAAATTATAATAAACTATTGGGGAGAGAGGGGGTAAATTATAATAAACTATTGGGGAGAGAGGGGGTAAATTACAATAAACTATTGGGGAGAGAGGGGGTAAATTATAATAAACTATTAGGGAGAGAGGGGGTAAATTACAATTAACTATTGGAGAGAGAGGGGGTAAATTATAATAAACTATTGGGGAGAGAGGGGGTAAAGTACAATAAACTATTGGGGAGAGAGGGGGTAAATTACAATAAACTATTGTGGAGAGAGGGGGTAAATTACAATAAACAATTGGGGTGAGAGGGGGCAAATTACAATAAACTATGGGGGAGAGAGGGGGTAAATTATAAAACACTATTGGGGAGAGAGGGGGTAAATTGTAATAAACTATTGGGGGTGACAGGGGATAAATTATAAAACACTATTGGGGAGAGAGGGGGTAAATTAGAATAAACTATTGGGGAGAGAGGGGGTAAATTATAATAAACTATTGGGGAGAGAGGGGGTAAATTATAAAACACTGTTGGGGAGAGAGGGGGTAAATTAGAATAAACTATTGGGGAGAGAGGGGGTAAATTATAATAAACTATTGGGGAGAGAGGGGGTAAATTACAATAAACGATTAGGGAGAGTTGGGGTAAATTGCATTAAACTATTGGTGAGAGAGGGGGTAAATTACAATAAACTATTGGGGAGAGAGGGGGTAAATTATAATAAACTATTGGGAGAGAGGGTGTAAATTACAATAAACTATTGGGGAGAGAGGGGGTAAATTACAATAAACTATTGGGGAGAGAGGGGGTAAATTACAATAAACTATTGGGGAGAGAGGGGGCAAATTACAATAAACTATTGGGGAGAGAGGGGGTAAATTACAATAAACTATTGTGGAGAGAGGGGGCAAATTACAATAAACTGTGGGGAATAGAGGGGGTAAATTAAAATAAATTATGGTGGAGAGGGGGGTAAAATACAATAAACTATTGGGGAGAGAGGGGGAAATTATAATAAACTATTGGGGAGAGAGGGGGTAAATTATAATAAACTTTTGGGGAGAGAGGAGGTAAATTATAATAAACTATTGGAGAGAGGGGGTAAATTACAATAAACTATGGGGGAGAGAGAGGGTAAATTATAATAAACTATTGGGGAGAGAGGGGTTAAATTACAATAAACTATTGGGGAGAGAGGGGGTAAATTATAATAAACTATTGGGGAGAGAGAGTTAAATTATAATAAACTCTCGGGGGAGAGAGGGGGTAAATTACAATAAACTATTGGGGGAGAGAGGGGGTAATTTAATATCAACTATTGGGGAGAGAGGGGGTAAATTATAATAAACTATGGGGGAGAGAGGGGGTAAATTATAATAAACTATGGGGGAGAGAGCGGTTAATTTATAATCAACTATTGGGGGAGGGGGTAAATTATAATAAACTATGGGGGAGAGAGGGGGTAAATTACAATAAACTATTGGGGAGAGAGGGGGTAAATTATAATAAACTATGGGGGAGAGAGGGGGTAAATTATAATAAACTATTGGGGAGAGAGGGGGTAAATTACAATAAACTATTGGGGAGAGAGGGGGTAAATTACAATAAACTATTGGGGAGAGAGGGGGTAAATTATAATAAACTATGGGGGAGAGAGCGGGTAAATTATAATAAACTATGGGGGAGAGAGCGGGTAAATTATAATAAACTATGGGGGAGAGAGGGGGTAAATTATAATAAACTATGGGGGAGAGAGCGGGTAAATTACAATAAACCATTGGGGAGAGAGGGGGTAAATTATAATAAATTATTGGGGAGAGAGGGGGTAAATTACAATGAACAATTGGGGGTGAGAGGGGGTAAATTACAACAAACTATTGGGGGAGAGAGGGGGTAAATTATAATAAACTATTGGGAGAGAGGGGGTAAATTATAATAAACTATTGGGGAGAGAGGGGGTAAATTATAATAAACTATGGGGGAGAGAGGGGGTAAATTACAATAAACTATTGGGGAGAGAGGGGGTAAATTATAATAAACTATGGGGGAGAGAGGGGGTAAATTATAATAAACTATTGGGGAGAGAGGGGGTAAATTACAATGAACTATTGGGGAGAGAGGGGGTAAATTATAATAAACTATTGGGGAGAGAGGGGGTCAATTACAATAAACTATTGGGGAGAGAGGGGGTAAATTACAATAAACCATTGGGGAGAGAGGGGGTAAATTATAATAAATTATTGGGGAGAGAGGGGGTAAATTACAATAAACAATTGGGGGTGAGAGGGGGTAAATTACAACAAACTATTGGGGGAGAGAGGGGGTAAATTATAATAAACTATTGGGGAGAGAGGGGGTAAATTATAATAAACTATTGGGGAGAGAGGGGGTAAATTACAATAAACTATTGGGGAGAGAGGGGGTAAATTATAATAAACTATGGGGGAGAGAGGGGGTAAATTATAATAAACTATTGGAGAGAGAGGGGGTAAATTACAATAAACTATTGGGGAGAGAGGGGGTAAATTACAATAAACTATTGGGGAGAGAGTGGGTAAATTACAATAAACTATTGGGGGTGAGAGGGGGTAAATTACAATAAACTACTGGGGGAGAGAGCGGGTAAATTATAATAAACTATTGGGGAGAGAGGGGGTAAATTATAATAAACTATTGGGGAGAGAGGGGGTAAATTACAATAAACTATTGGGGAGAGAGGGGGTAAATTATAATAAACTATTAGGGAGAGAGGGGGTAAATTACAATTAACTATTGGAGAGAGAGGGGGTAAATTATAATAAACTATTGGGGAGAGAGGGGGTAAAGTACAATAAACTATTGGGGAGAGAGGGGGTAAATTACAATAAACTATTGTGGAGAGAGGGGGTAAATTACAATAAACAATTGGGGTGAGAGGGGGCAAATTACAATAAACTATGGGGGAGAGAGGGGGTAAATTATAAAACACTATTGGGGAGAGAGGGGGTAAATTGTAATAAACTATTGGGGGTGACAGGGGATAAATTATAAAACACTATTGGGGAGAGAGGGGGTAAATTAGAATAAACTATTGGGGAGAGAGGGGGTAAATTATAATAAACTAGTGGGGAGAGAGGGGGTAAATTATAAAACACTGTTGGGGAGAGAGGGGGTAAATTAGAATAAACTATTGGGGAGAGAGGGGGTAAATTATAATAAACTATTGGGGAGAGAGGGGGTAAATTACAATAAACGATTAGGGAGAGTTGGGGTAAATTGCATTAAACTATTGGTGAGAGAGGGGGTAAATTACAATAAACTATTGGGGAGAGAGGGGGTAAATTATAATAAACTATTGGGAGAGAGGGTGTAAATTACAATAAACTATTGGGGAGAGAGGGGGTAAATTACAATAAACTATTGGGGAGAGAGGGGGTAAATTACAATAAACCATTGGGGAGAGAGGGGGTAAATTATAATAAACTATTAGGGAGAGAGGGGGTAAATTACAATTAACTATTGGAGAGAGAGGGGGTAAATTATAATAAACTATTGGGGAGAGAGGGGGTAAAGTACAATAAACTATTGGGGAGAGAGGGGGTAAATTACAATAAACTATTGTGGAGAGAGGGGGTAAATTACAATAAACAATTGGGGTGAGAGGGGGCAAATTACAATAAACTATGGGGGAGAGAGGGGGTAAATTATAAAACACTATTGGGGAGAGAGGGGGTAAATTGTAATAAACTATTGGGGGTGACAGGGGATAAATTATAAAACACTATTGGGGAGAGAGGGGGTAAATTAGAATAAACTATTGGGGAGAGAGGGGGTAAATTATAATAAACTAGTGGGGAGAGAGGGGGTAAATTATAAAACACTGTTGGGGAGAGAGGGGGTAAATTAGAATAAACTATTGGGGAGAGAGGGGGTAAATTATAATAAACTATTGGGGAGAGAGGGGGTAAATTACAATAAACGATTAGGGAGAGTTGGGGTAAATTGCATTAAACTATTGGTGAGAGAGGGGGTAAATTACAATAAACTATTGGGGAGAGAGGGGGTAAATTATAATAAACTATTGGGAGAGAGGGTGTAAATTACAATAAACTATTGGGGAGAGAGGGGGTAAATTACAATAAACTATTGGGGAGAGAGGGGGTAAATTACAATAAACCATTGGGGAGAGAGGGGGTAAATTATAATAAATTATTGGGGAGAGAGGGGGTAAATTACAATAAACAATTGGGGGTGAGAGGGGGTAAATTACAACAAACTATTGGGGGCGAGAGGGGGTAAATTATAATAAACTATTGGGGAGAGAGGGGGTAAATTATAATAAACTATTGGGGAGAGAGGGGGTAAATTACAATAAACTATTGGGGAGAGAGGGGGTAAATTATAATAAACTATGGGGGAGAGAGGGGGTAAATTATAATAAACTATTGGAGAGAGAGGGGGTAAATTACAATAAACTATTGGGGAGAGAGGGGGTAAATTACAATAAACTATTGGGGAGAGAGTGGGTAAATTACAATAAACTATTGGGGGTGAGAGGGGGTAAATTACAATAAACTACTGGGGGAGAGAGCGGGTAAATTATAATAAACTATTGGGGAGAGAGGGGGTAAATTATAATAAACTATTGGGGAGAGAGGGGGTAAATTACAATAAACTATTGGGGAGAGAGGGGGTAAATTATAATAAACTATTAGGGAGAGAGGGGGTAAATTACAATTAACTATTGGAGAGAGAGGGGGTAAATTATAATAAACTATTGGGGAGAGAGGGGGTAAAGTACAATAAACTATTGGGGAGAGAGGGGGTAAATTACAATAAACTATTGTGGAGAGAGGGGGTAAATTACAATAAACAATTGGGGTGAGAGGGGGCAAATTACAATAAACTATGGGGGAGAGAGGGGGTAAATTATAAAACACTATTGGGGAGAGAGGGGGTAAATTGTAATAAACTATTGGGGGTGACAGGGGATAAATTATAAAACACTATTGGGGAGAGAGGGGGTAAATTAGAATAAACTATTGGGGAGAGAGGGGGTAAATTATAATCAACTATTGGGGAGAGAGGGGGTAAATTATAAAACACTGTTGGGGAGAGAGGGGGTAAATTAGAATAAACTATTGGGGAGAGAGGGGGTAAATTATAATAAACTATTGGGGAGAGAGGGGGTAAATTACAATAAACGATTAGGGAGAGTTGGGGTAAATTGCATTAAACTATTGGTGAGAGAGGGGGTAAATTACAATAAACTATTGGGGAGAGAGGGGGTAAATTATAATAAACTATTGGGAGAGAGGGTGTAAATTACAATAAACTATTGGGGAGAGAGGGGGTAAATTACAATAAACTATTGGGGAGAGAGGGGGCAAATTACAATAAACTATTGGGGAGAGAGGGGGTAAATTACAATAAACTATTGTGGAGAGAGGGGGCAAATTACAATAAACTGTGGGGAAGAGAGGGGGTAAATTAAAATAAATTATGGTGGAGAGGGGGGTAAAATACAATAAACTATTGGGGAGAGAGGGGGAAATTATAATAAACTATTGGGGAGAGAGGGGGTAAATTATAATAAACTATTGGAGAGAGGGGGTAAATTACAATAAACTATGGGGGAGAGAGAGGGTAAATTATAATAAACTATTGGGGAGAGAGGGGTTAAATTATAATAAACTATTGGGGAGAGAGGGGGTAATTTAATATCAACTATTGGGGAGAGAGGGGGTAAATTATAATAAACTATGGGGGAGAGAGGGGATAATTTATAATCAACTATTGGGGGAGAGAGGGGGTAAATTATAATAAACTATGGGGGAGAGAGCGGTTAATTTATAATCAACTATTGGGGGAGGGGGTAAATTATAATAAACTATGGGGGAGAGAGGGGGTAAATTACAATAAACTATTGGGGAGAGAGGGGGTAAATTATAATAAACTATTGGGGAGAGAGGGGGTAAATTATAATAAACTATTGGGGAGAGAGGGGGTAAATTACAATAAACAATTGGGGAGAGAGGGGGTAAATTATAATAAACTATTGGGGAGAGAGGGGGTAAATTACAATAAACTATTGGGGAGAGAGGGGGTCAATTATAATAAACTATGGGGGAGAGAGAGGGTAAATTACAATAAACTATGGGGGAGAGAGGGTTTAAATTACAATAAACAATTGGGGAGTGAGGGGGTAAATTATAATAAACAATTGGGGAGTGAGGGGGTAAATTACAATAAACTATTGGGGAGAGGAGGTAAATTATAATAAACTATTGGGGAGAGAGGGGGTAAATTATAATAAACTATTGGGGAGAGAGGGGGTAAATCACAATAAACTATTGGGGAGAGAGGGGGTAAATTATAATAAACTATTGGGGAGAGAGAGTTAAATTATAATAAACTATCGGGGGAGAGAGGGGGTAAATTATAATAAACGATGGGGGAGAGAGGGGGTAAATTACAATAAACTATTGGGGGAGAGAGGGGGTAAATTACAATAAACTATTGGGGGTGAGAGGGGGTAAATTACAATAAACTATTGGGGGAGAGAGGGGGTAAATTATAATAAACTATGGGGGAGAGGGGGGATAAATTACAATAAACTATTGGGGAGAGAGGGGGTAAATTACAATAAACTATTGGGGGAGAGAGCGGGTAAATTATAATAAACTATTGGGGAGAGAGGGGGTAAATTACAATAAACTATTGGGGAGAGAGGGGGTAAATTACAATAAACTATTGGGGAGAGAGGCGGTAAATTACAATAAACTATTGGGGAGAAAGGAGGTAAATTACAATAAACGATTGGGGAGAGAGGGGGTAAAATGCAATAAACTATTGGGGAGAGAGGGGGTAAATTATAATAAACTATTGGGGAGAGAGGGGGTAAATTACAATAAACGATTGGGGAGAGAGGGGGTAAAATGCAATAAACTATTGGGGAGAGAGGGGGTAAATTACAATAAACTATTGGGGAGAGAGGGGGTAAATTGCAATAAACTATTGGGGACAGAGGGGGTAAATTACAATAAACTATTGGGGAGAGAGGGGGTAAATTGCAATAAACTATTGGGGACAGAGGGGGTAAATTACAATAAACTGTTGGGGAGAAAGGAGGTAAATTACAATAAACTATTGGGGAGAGAGGGGGTAAATTACAATAAACTATTGGGGAGAGAGGGGGTAAATTACAATAAACTATTGGGGAGAGAGGGGTAAATTATAATAAACTATTGGGGAGGTGGTAAATTATAATTAACTATTGCGGAGTGAGGGGTAAATTACAATAAACTATTGGGGAGAGAGGGGTTAAATTACAATAAACTATTGGGGAGGAGGTAAATTATAATTAACTATTGCGGAGCGAGGGTAAATTACAATAAACTATTGGGGAGAGAGGGGGTAAATTACAATAAACTATTCGGGAGAGAGGGGGTAAATTATAATAAACTATGGGGGAGAGAGGGGGTAAATTATCATAAACTATTGGGGTGAGAGGGGGTAAATTACAATAAACTATTGGGGGAGAGAGGGGGTAATTTAATATCAACTATTGGGGAGAGAGGGGGTAAATTATAATAAACTATGGGGGAGAGAAGTGATAATTTATAATCAACTATTGGGGGAGAGAGGGGGTAAATTATAATAAACTATGGGGGAGAGAGCGGGTAATTTATAATCAACTATTGGGGGAGGGGGTAAATTATAATAAACTATGGGGGAGAGAGGGGTTAAATTACAATAAACTATTGGGGAGAGAGGGGGTAAATTATAATAAACTATGGGGGAGAGAGGGGGTAAATTATAATAAACTATTGGGGAGAGATGGGGTAAATTATAATAAACTATTGGGGAGAGAGGGGGTAAATTACAATAAACTATTGGGGAGAGAGGGGGTAATTTATAATCAACTGTTGGGGAGAGAGGGGGTAAATTATAATAAACTATTGGGGAGAGAGGGGGTAATTTATAATCAACTGTTGGGGAGAGAGGGGGTAAATTATAATAAACTATGGGGGAGGAGAGGGGGTAAATTATAATAAACTACTGGGGAGAGAGGGGGTAAATTATAAACTATGGGGAGAGAGGGGGTAAATTGCAATAAACTATGGGGGAGAGAGGGGGTAATTTATAATCAACCATTGGGGGAGGGGGGGATAAATTATAATAAACTATGGGGGAGAGAGGGGTTAAATTACAATAAACTATTGGGGAGAGAGGGGGTAAATTATAATAAACTATGGGGGAGAGAGGGGGTAAATTATAATAAACTATTGGGGAGAGATGGGGTAAATTATAATAAACTATTGGGGAGAGAGGGGCTAAATTACAATAAACTATTGGGGAGAGAGGGGGTAATTTATAATCAACTGTTGGGAGAGAGGGGGTAAATTATAATAAACTATTGGGGAGAGAGGGGGTAATTTATAATCAACTGTTGGGGAGAGAGGGGGTAAATTATAATAAACTATGGGGGAGAGAGGGGGTAAATTATAATAAACTACTGGGGAGAGAGGGGGTAAATTATAAACTATGGGGAGAGAGGGGGTAAATTGCAATAAACTATTGGGGAGAGAGGGGGTAAATTGCAATAAACTATGGGGGAGAGAGGGGGTAATTTATAATCAACCATTGGGGGAGGGGGGGATAAATTATAATAAACTATGGGGGAGAGAGCGGGTAAATTATAAACTATGGGGAGAGAGGGGGTAAATTGCAATAAACTATTGGGGAGAGAGGGGGTAAATTCCAATAAACTATTGGGGAGAGAGGGGGTAAATTCCAATAAACTATTGGGGAGAGAGGGGGTAAATTCCAATAAGCTATTGGGGAGAGAGGGGGTAAATTACAATAAACTATTGGGGAGAGAGGGGGCAAATTACAATAAACTATTGGGGAGAGAGGGGGTAAATTACAATAAACTATTGGGGAGAGAGGGGGTAAATTAGAATAAACTATTGGGGAGAGAGGGGGTAAATTACAATAAACTATTGGGGAGAGAGGGGGTAAATTACAATAAACTATTGGGGAGAGAGGGGGTAAATTACAATAAACTATTGGGGGAGAGAGGGGGTAAATTATAAACTATTGGGGGAGAGGGGGTAAATTACAATAAACTATTGGGGAGAGAGGGGGTAAATTCCAATAAGCTATTGGGGAGGGGTGGATGGGAGGCGTTTACGGTAGGAGGGGAGGGGAGGACATCAGAGAAGGGGAGGGTTGGAGGACTGATGGGGAGGAGAGGCCGGGAGAGGATGACTCGGTGGGGGTGGAGGGGCTCGGCCACGTCCGGGCGCAGGTTGAGGGGGGTGCTGGGGATTAGCCTGGTGTTGGGGGTGGCCAGAGCTGGGTGAGGTGGGCATTATGTTGCAAGCCCGAGTGCAGCATACGAAACGCTGGGACTGTGAGTGTGTAACAGTGATAAACGGCTCAGTACTCACCCAACAATAGGTCCTCTCTGAGCAGGCATGAAACAACAGAGAAACCCCAATGAACGACAGCACCATTGACATTCGGGCCCCTCACCCCTCGCCGGAGGCCCCATCACTGCCCCTCCACACATCTCACCAGCAACAGCTCTCTGTCACTTTACTGCCATGTTTCACTCACTCCAGCTGAGCGGGGACAGGCAGTTGGTCAGAGGATGGTTTCACCAATCCTAACTGGATTAGAGCTTCAGACTTTAAAAAAGGAATGACAGCGCCCTGCACCTTTAAGAGGGGAAACAGCACACTGCACCTTTAAGAGGGGAAACAGCACACTGCACCTTTTAGAGGGGAAACAGCACACTGCACCTTTAAGAGGGGAAACAGCACACTGCACCTTTAAGAGGGGAAACAGAACCCTGCCCCTTTAATGGTGCTGAAGCAGCGCCACCATCAAAGGTCAAAGGTCAGAAAATCACCTCAACCACATCCAGAGAGAGAGGGGAGTGAGGGGTCTCTCCAGTGACCACTCACAGAAAGGGAATGGGAACCAATATCCAGTGCTCTGCTTCTGATGTCAGGAATCTTACACCAGGTTATAGTCCAACAGTTTTATTTGAAAATCACAAGCTTTCGGAGCTGACCTCCTTCGTCAGGTGAGTGAAGGAGAAAGCCTCCGAAAGTTTGTGATTTTCAAATAAAACTGTTGGACTATAACCTGGTGTTGTAAGATTCCTGACATTTGTCCACCCCAGTCCATCACCGGCATCTCCATATCACTGCTTCTGATTGGTAGGGGTGTGATCATGAGACAGCGTGAAGGCTCCCACTGCTCTGTGTCCACAGTCTGACTCCCCCTGTAACCAGTACCGTCTCTCACTGATCTCTGTTCACAGTCTCATTCCCCCTGTAACCAGCACAGACTTACACTGATCTGTGTCCACAGTCTGACTCCCCCTGTTACCAGCACAGACTTACACTGCTCTGTGTCCACAGTCTGACTCCCCCTGTTACCAGCACAGACTTACACTGATCTGTGTCCACAGTCTGACTCCCCCTGTAACCAGCACAGACTTACACTGCTCTGTGTCCACAGTCTGACTCCCCCTGTAACCAGCACAGACTTACACTGCTCTGTGTCCACAGTCTGACACCCCCTGTAACCAGCACAGACTTACACTGATCTGTGTTCACAGTCTGACTCCCCCTGTAACCAGCACAGACTTACACTGATCTGTGTTCACAGTCTGACTCCCCCTGTAACCAGCACAGACTTACACTGCTCTGTGTCCACAGTCTGACTCCCCCTGTAACCAGCACAGACTTACACTGATCTGTGTCCACAGTCTGACTCCCCCTGTAACCAGCACAGACTTACACTGATCTGTGTCCACAGTCTGACTCCCCCTGTTACCAGCACAGACTTACACTGATCTGTGTCCACAGTCTGACTCCCCCTGTAACCAGCACAGACTTACACTGATCTGTGTCCACAGTCTGACTCCCCCTGTAACCAGCACAGTCTCACGCTGCTCTGTGTTCACAGTCTGACACCCCCTGTAACCAGCACAGACTTACACTGCTCTGTGTCCACAGTCTGACTCCCCCTGTAACCAGCACAGTCTCAGACTGCTCTGTGTTCACAGTCTGACTCCCCCTGTAACCAGCACAGACTTACACTGCTCTGTGTCCACAGTCTGACTCCCCATCTAACCAGTACCGTCTCAGACTGCTCTGTGTTCACAGTCTGATTCCCCCTGTAACCCGCAACATCTTAGACTGCTCTGTGTTCACAGTCTGATTTCTCCTGCAACCAGCACAGTCTTACACTGCTCTGTGTCCACAGTCTGTCTCCACCTGTAACCAGTACAGTCTCACATTGCGCTGTGTTCACAGTCTGATTCCCCCTGTAACCCGCACAGTCTTACACTGTTGTGTTCACAGTCTGACTCCCCCTGTAACCAGCACCATCTCCCAATGCTCTGCGTTCACAGTCTGACTCCCCCTGTAACCAGCACCATCTCCCAATGCTCTGTGTTCACAGTCGAACTCCCCCTGTAACCAGCACCATCTCTTACTGCTCTGTGTTCACAGTCTGATTCCCCCTGTAACTAGAAATGTCTCACACTGCTCTGTGCTCACAGTCTGACTCCCCCTGTAACCAGCACCATCTCCCAATGCTCTGTGCTCACAGTCGAACTCCCCCTGTAACCAGCACCATCTCTTACTGCTCTGTGCTCACAGTCGAACTCCCCCTGTAACCAGCACCATCTCTTACTGCTCTGTGTTCACAGTCTGATTCCCCCTGTAACGAGAAATGTCTCACACTGCTCTGTGCTCACAGTCGAACTCCCCCTGTAACCAGCACCATCTCAGACTGCTCTGTGTTCACAGTCTGACCCCCAGTAACCAACACTATCTCGCACAGCTCTGCGTTCACAGTCTGACTCCCCTGTAACCAGCACCATCTCTCACTGCTCTGTGTCCACAGTCAGACTCCCCTGTCACCAGCACAGTCTCACATTGCTCTGCATCCACAATGTGATTCCCCCTGTAACCAGCACCATCTCTCACTGCCCTGTGTCCACAGTCTGACTCCCCCTGTAAACATCACCATCTCAGTCTGCTCTGTGTCGACAGTCTGACTCCCCCTGTAACCCGCACAGTTTTACACTGCTCTGTGCCTACAGTCTGATTCCCCCTGTAACCAGCACCATCTGAGACTGCTTTGTGTTCACAGTCTGACTGCCCCTGTAACTAGCACTGTCTTGCACTGCTCTGTGCTCACAGTCTGACACCCCCTGCAACCAGCACCGTCTCTCACTTTTTTTTATTTTATTCGTTCACGGGATGTGGGCGTCGCTGGCGAGGCCGGCATTTATTGCCCATCCCTAATTGCCCTTGAGAAGGTGGTGGTGAGCCGCCTTCTTGAACCGCTGCAGTCCGTGTGGTGACGGTTCTCCCACTGTGCTGTTAGGAAGGGAGTTCCAGGATTTTGACCCAGCGACAATGAAGGAACGGCGATATATTTCCAAGTCGGGATGGTGTGTGACTTGGAGGGGAACGTGCAGGTGGTGTTGTTCCCATGTGCCTGCTGCTCTTGTCCTTCTAGGTGGTAGAGGTCGCGGGTTTGGGAGGTGCTGTCGAAGAAGCCTTGGCGAGTTGCTGCAGTGCATCCTGTGGATGGTACACACTGCAGCCACTGTGCGCCGGTGGTGAAGGGAGTGAATGTTTAGGGTGGTGGATGGGGTGCCAATCAAGCGGGCTGCTTTATCTTGGATGGTGTCGAGCTTCTTGAGTGTTGTTGGAGCTGCACTCATCCAGGCAAGTGGAGAGTATTCCATCACACTCCTGACTTGTGCCTTGTAGATGGTGGAAAGGCTTTGGGGAGTCAGGAGGTGAGTCACTCGCCGCAGAATACCCAGCCTCTGACCTGCTCTCGTAGCCACAGTATTTATATGGCTGGTCCAGTTCAGTTTCTGGTCAATGGTGACCCCCAGGATGTTGATGGTGGGGGATTCGGCGATGGTAATGCCGTTGAATGTCAAGGGGAGGTGGTTAGACTTTCTCTTGTTGGAGATGGTCATTGCCTGGCACTTATCTGGCGCGAATGTTACTTGCCACTTATGAGCCCAAGCCTGGATGTTGTCCAGGTCTTGCTGCATGCAGGCTCGGACTGCTTCATTATCTGAGGGGTTGCGAATGGAACTGAACACTGTGCAGTCATCAGCGAACATCCCCATTTCTGACCTTATGATGGAGGGAAGGTCATTGATGAAGCAGCTGAAGATGGTTGGGCCTAGGACACTGCCCTGAGGAACTCCTGCAGCAATGCACTGGGGCTGAGATGATTGGCCTCCAACAACCACTACCATCTTCCTTTGTGCTAGTTATGACTCCAGCCACTGGAGAGTTTTCCCCCTGATTCCCATGGACTTCAATTTTACTAGGGCTCCTTGGTGCCACACTCGGTCAAATGCTGCCTTGATGTCAAGGGCAGTCACTCTCACCTCACCTCTGGAATTCAGCTCTTTTGTCCATGTTTGGACCAAGGCTGTAATGAGGTCTGGAGCCGAGTGGTCCTGGCGGAACCCAAACTGAGCATCGGTGAGCAGGTTATTGGTGAGTAAGTGCCGCTTGATAGCACTGTCGACGACACCTTCCATCACTTTGCTGATGATTGAGAGTAGACTGATGGGGCGGTAATTGGCCGGATTGGATTTGTCCTGCTTTTTGTGGACAGGACATACCTGGGCAATTTTCCACATTGTCGGGTAGATGCCAGTGTTGTAGCTGTACTGGAACAGCTTGGCTAGAGGCGCAGCTAGTTCTGGAGCACAAGTCTTCAGCACTACAGCTGGGATGTTGTCGGGGCCCATAGCCTTTGCTGTATCCAGCGCACTCAGCCGTTTCTTGATATCACGTGGAGTGAATCGAATTGGCCGAAGACTGGCTTCCGTGATGGTGGGGATATCGGGAGGAGGCTGAGATGGATCATCCACTCGGCACTTCTGGCTGAAGATGGTTGCAAACGATTCAGCCTTGTCTTTTGCACTCACGTGCTGGACTCCGCCATCATTGAGAATGGGGATGTTTGCAGAGCCTCCTCCTCCCGTTAGTTGTTTAATTGTCCACCACCATTCACGACTGGATGTGGCAGGACTGCAGAGCTTTGATCTGATCCGTTGGTTGTGGAATCGCTTAGCTCTGTCTATAGCATGTTGCTTCCGCTGTTCAGCATGCATGTAGTCCTGAGTTGTAGCTTCACCAGGTTGGTACCTCATTTTTAGGTATGCCTGGTGCTGCTCCTGGCATGCTCTTCTGCACTCCTCATTGAACCAGGGTTGATCCCCTGGCTTGTTGGTAATGGTAGAGTGAGGAATATGCCGGGCCATGAGGTTACAGATTGTGGTGGAATACAATTCTGCTGCTGCTGATGGCCCACAGCGCCTCATGGATGTCCAATTTTGAGCTGCTAGATCTGTTCTGAATCTATCCCATTTAGCACGATGGTAGTGCCACACAACACGTTGGATGGTGTCCTCAGTGCGAAGACGGGACTTCATCTCCACGAGGACTGTGCGGTGGTCACTCCTACCAATACTGTCATGGACAGATGCATTTGCGACAGGGAGATTGGTGAGGACAAGGTCAAGTAAGTTTTTCCCTCGTGTTGGTTCGCTCACCACCTGCCGCAGGCCCAGTCCAGGCCCAGTCTCGCAGCTATGTCCTTCAGGACTCGGCCAGCTCGGTCAGTAGTGGTGCTACCGAGCCACTCTTGGTGATGGACATTGAAGTCCCCCACCCAGAGTACATTTTGTGCCCTTGCTACCCTCAGTGCTTCCTCCAAGTGGTGTTCAACATGGAGGAGGACTGATTCATCAGCTGAGGGAGGACGGTAGGTGGTAATCAGCAGGAGGTTTCCTTGCCCATGTTTGACCTGATGCCATGAGATTTCATGAGGTCCAGAGTCAATGTTGAGGACTCCCAGGGCCACTCCCTCCTGACTGTATATCACTGTACCACCACCTCTGGTGGGTCTGTCCTGCCGGTGGGACAGGACATACCCAGGGATGGTGATGGAAGAGTCTGGGACGTTGGCTGAAAGATATGATTCTGTAAGTATGGCTATGTCAGGCTGTTGCTTGACATAGCCATTCTTTCAGAATCATATCTCACTGCTCTGTGTCCACAGTCTGGCTCCCCCTGTAACTAGCACGTTACTGGGGAAGTCAGACTGTGAACACAGAGCAGTTTAAGACTGTGTGAGATGATGTTGGTTACTGGGGGAATCAGACTGTGAGCACAGAGCAGAGTAAGACAGTGCTGGTTACAGGGGGAGTCTTACACTGCTCTGTGTACACAGTCTGACTCCCACTGTAACCAGCACCGTCTCAGACTGCTCTGTGTTCACAGTCTGATTCCACCTGTAACCAGCAGCATCTCAGACTGCTCTGCATTCACAGTCTGATTCCCCCAGTAACTAGCACTGTCTTACACTGCTCTGTGCTCACAGTCGAACTCCCCCTGTAACCTGCACCATCTCTCACTGACCTGTGTTCACAGTCTGAATCCCCCAGTAACCAGCAGCATCTCAGACTGCTTTGTGTTCACAGTCTGACTCCCCCTGTAACCAGCACCGTCTCTCAATGCTCTGCGTTCACAGTCTGACTCCACCTGTAACCAGCACAGTCTCACACTGCTCTCTATCCACAGTCTGACTGCCCCTGTAACCAGTACCCTCTCAGACTGCTCTGTCTTCAGTCTGACTCCCCCTGTAACCAGCACCATCTCACACTGACCTGTGTTCACAGTCTGATTCCCCCTGTAACTAGAAATGTCTCACACTGCTCTGTGCTCACAGTCTGACTCCCCCTGTAACCAGCACCATCTCCCAATGCTCTGTGTTCACAGTCGAACTCCCCCTGTAACCAGCACCATCTCAGACTGCTCTGTGTTCACAGTCTGACCCCCAGTAACCAACACTATCTCGCACAGCTCTGTGTCCACAGTCTGACTCCCCCGGTAACCAGCACAGTCTCACATTGCTCTGTGTCCACAGTCAGACTCCCCTGTCACCAGCACAGTCTCACATTGCTCTGCATCCACAATGTGATTCCCCCTGTAATCAGCACTGTCTCTCACTGCTCTGTGTCGACAGTCTGACTCCCCCTGTAACCCGCAGTTTTACACTGCTCTGTGTCGACAGTCTGACTCCCCCTGTAACCCGCACAGTTTTACACTGCTCTGTTTCCACAATCTGACTCCCTTTGTAGCCAGCATCGTCTCACACTGCTCTGTGTTCAGTCTGACTCACCCTGTAACCAGCACTGTCTCTTACTGCTCTCTGCCCACAGTCTGACTCCCCCTGTAACCAGCACTGTCTTACTCTGCTCTGTGCTCACAGTCTGATTCCCCCAGTAACCAACATCATCTCACACAGTCTTACACTGCTCTGTGTTCACAGTCTGACTCCCCCTGTAACCAGGAGCATTTCAGACTGTTCTGTGTTCACAGTCTGATTCTCCCTGTAACCAGCAGTCTTAAACTGCTCTGTGTTCACAGTCTGACTTCCCCAGTAACGTGCATAGTATTACACTGCTCTGTGTTCACAGTCTGACTTCCACTGTAACAAGAACAGTCTCTCGCTGCTCTGTGTCCACAGTCTGACTCCCCCGGTAACCAGCACAGTCTCTCACGGCTCTGTGTTCACAGTCTGACTCCCCCTGTAACCAGCACTGTCTTACTCTGCTCTGTGTTCACAGTCTGACTCCCGCTGTAACCATCACCATCTCTCACTGCTCTGTGTCCACAGTCTGACTCCCCCTGTAAGCAGCACCATCTCACATTGCTCTGTCTTCACAGTCTGATTCTCCCTGTAACCAGGACAGTCCTAAACCGCTCTGTGTTCACAGTCAGACTCCCCCTGTAACCTGCACAGTCTTACACTGCTCTGAGTCCACAGTCTGACGCCCCCTATAACCAGCACAGTCTTACACTGCTCTGAGCCGACAGTCTGATTCCCCCTGTAACCAGCACAGTCTCACACTGCTGTGTCCACAGTCTGACTCCTCTGTAATCAGCACCAACTCACACTGCTCTGTGTCGACAGTCTGACTCCCCTTGTAACCAGCACAGTCTCTCACTGCTCTGTGTTCACAGACTGACTCCCCCTGTAACCAGCACAGTCTCTCACTGCTCTGTGTTCACAGTCTGACTCACCCTGTAACCAGCACCATCTCTCACACTGCTCTGTATTCACAGTCTAAATACTTACTTCAGTGTGTCTCATACTTACTTTGGCTTTGAAAGCGCAGAGTTTGAAGACCATCTCCACTGCAAAGAGTCCAGTGAAGACGACATTCAGCAGGTCCGACAGCTGACTGAGCTCCTCCGACTGCTCGTAGTGCTGTGGAGAGACAAGTCCGCAACAGGTGACCGAGGGAACACAGCACCCCCACTGACTGACCCTGACCAGCAATATGACCCTGACCCTGTCCTTTTTCAAGGTTCTGATGGAGGCTGCTCTCCCCTCCCCATCCTACCCCTCAGTCCTCTCTCCCCTCCCCATCCTACCCCTCAGTCCTCTCTCCCCTCCCCATCCTACCCCTCAGTCCTCTCTCCCCTCCCCATCCTACCCCTCAGTCCTCTCTCCCCTCCCCATCCTACCCCTCAGTCCTCTCTCCCCTCCCCATCCTACCCCTCAGTCCTCTCTCCCCTCCCCATCCTACCCCTCAGTCCTCTCTCCCCTCCCCACCCTACCCCTCGGTCCTCCCTCCCACTCTCCCCTCCCCACCCTACCCCTCGGTCCTCTCTCCCTCTCTCCCCTCCCCATCCTACCCCTCGGTCCTCCCTCCCACTCTCCCCTCCCCACCCTACCCCTCAGTCCTCTCTCCCTCTCTCCCCTCCCCACCCTACCCCTCAGTCCTCTCTCCCCTCCCCATCCTACCCCTCGGTCCTCTCTCCCCTCCCCACCCGACCCCTCGGTCCTCCCTCCCACTCTCCCCTCCCCACCCTACCCCTCGGTCCTCTCTCCCTCTCTCCCCTCCCCACCCTACCCCTTGGTCCTCTCTCCCCTCCCCACCCTATCCCTCAGTCCTCTCTCCCCTCCCCACCCTATCCCTCAGTCCTCTCTCCCCTCCCCACCCTATCCCACAGTCCTCTCTCCCTCTCTCCCCTCCCCCTATCCCTCAGTCCTCTCTCCCCTCCCCACCCTATCACTCAGTCCTCTCTCCCTCTCTCCCCACCCTATCACTCAGTCCTCTCTCCCTCTCTCCCCACCCTATCACTCAGTCCTCTCTCCCTCTCTCCCCTCCCCCTATCCCTCAGTCCTCTCTCCCCTCCCCACCCTATCACTCAGTCCTCTCTCCCTCTCTCCCCTCCCCCTATCCCTCAGTCCTCTCTCCCACTCTCCCCTCCCTCTCTCCCCACCCTATCCCTCAGTCCTCTCTCCCCTCCCCACCCTATCCCTCAGTCCTCTCTCCCTCTCTCCCGACTGCTCACTCTTCCTACTCTTCTCCAGTGTCAGTGCTCCAACTCTCGCTTCTGAGTCAGAAGGTTCTAGACCCACTCCAGACACTTCAGCACAAAATCTTGACCCTCACTGCAGTAAAGGGGGAGTGTTGTACTGTCGGAGGGTCAGTACTGAGGGAGTGCTGTACTGTCGGAGGGTCAGTACTGAGGGAGCGCCGCACTGTCGGAGGGTCAGTACTGAGGGAGTGCTGCACTCTCGGAGGGTCAGTACTGAGGGAGTTCAGCGCTGTCGGAGGGTCAGTACTGAGGGAGTTCAGCACTGTCGGAGGGTCAGTACTGAGGGAGTTCAGCACTGTCGGAGGGTCAGTACCGAGGGAGTTCAGCACTGTCGGAGGGTCAGTACCGAGGGAGTGCTGTGCTGTTGGAGGGTCAGTACTGAGGGAGTTCAGCGCTGTCGGAGGGTCAGTACTGAGGGAGTTCAGCACTGTCGGAGGGTCAGTACTGAGGGAGTTCAGCACTGTCGGAGGGTCAGTACCGAGGGAGCGCCGCACTGTCGGAGGGTCAGTACTGAGGGAGCGCCGCACTGTCGGAGGGTCAGTACTGAGGGAGTGCTGTACTGTCGGAGGGTCAGTACTGGGGGAGCGCCGCACTGTCGGAGGGTCAGTACTGAGGGAGTGCTGTACTGTCGGAGGGTCAGTGCTGAGGGAGTGCTGTACTGTTGGAGGGTCAGTACTGAGGGAGTGCTGTACTGTCGGAGGGTCAGTACTGAGGGAGTGCTGTACTGTTGGAGGGTCAGTACTGAGGGAGTGCTGTACTGTTGGAGGGTCAGTACTGAGGGAGTGCTGTACTGTCGGAGGGTCAGTACTGAGGGAGTGCTGTACTGTTGGAGGGTCAGTACTGAGGGAGCGCCGTACTGTCGGAGGGTCAGTACTGAGGGAGCGCCGCACTGTCGGAGGGTCAGTACTGAGGGAGTGCTGTACTGTTGGAGGGTCAGTACTGAGGGAGTGCTGTACTGTTGGAGGGTCAGTACTGAGGGCGTGCTGTACTGTCGGAGGGTCAGTACTGAGGGAGTGCTGCACTGTTGGAGGGTCAGTACTGAGGGAGTGCTGCACTGTCGGAGGGTCAGTACTGAGGGAGTGCTGCACTGTTGGAGGGTCAGTACTGAGGGAGCGCCGCACTGTCGGAGGGTCAGTACTGAGGGAGCGCCGCACTGTTGGAGGGTCAGTACTGAGGGCGTGCTGTACTGTCGGAGGGTCAGTACTGAGGGAGTGCTGCACTGTTGGAGGGTCAGTACTGAGGGAGTGCTGCACTGTCGGAGGGTCAGTACTGAGGGAGTGCTGCACTGTTGGAGGGTCAGTACTGAGGGAGTGCTGTACTGTTGGAGGGTCAGTACTGAGGGAGTGCTGTACTGTTGGAGGGTCAGTACTGAGGGAGTGCTGTACTGTCGGAGGGTCAGTACTGAGGGAGTGCTGTACTGTTGGAGGGTCAGTACTGAGGGAGCGCCGCACTGTCGGAGGGTCAGTACTGAGGGAGCGCTGTCCTGTCGGAGGGTCAGTACTGAGGGAGCGCTGTCCTGTCGGAGGGCCAGTACTGAGGGAGCGCTGTACTGTCGGAGGGTCAGTACTGAGGGAGCGCTGTACTGTCGGAGGGTCAGTACTGAGGGAGCGCTGTACTGTCGGAGGGTCAGTACTGAGGGAGCGCTGTACTGTCGGAGGGTCAGTACTGAGGGAGCGCTGTCCTGTCGGAGGGTCAGTACTGAGGGAGTGCTGTACAGTCGGAGGGTCAGTACTGAGGGAGCGCCGCACTGTCGGAGGGTCAGTACTGAGGGAGCGCTGTACTGTCGGAGGGTCAGTACTGAGGGAGCGCTGTACTGTCGGAGGGTCAGTACTGAGGGAGCGCTGCACTGTCGGAGGGTCAGTACTGAGGGAGTGCTGTACAGTCGGAGGGTCAGTACTGAGGGAGCGCCGCACTGTCGGAGGGTCAGTACTGAGGGAGTGCTGTACTGTCGGAGGGTCAGTACTGAGGGAGTGCTGTACAGTCGGAGGGTCAGTACTGAGGGAGTGCTGTACAGTCGGAGGGTCAGTACTGAGGGAGCGCCGCACTGTCGGAGGGTCAGTACTGAGGGAGTGCTGTACTGTCGGAGGGTCAGTACTGAGGGAGCGCCGCACTGTCGGAGGGTCAGTACTGAGGGAGTGCTGTACTGTCGGAGGGTCAGTACTGAGGTAGTGCTGCACTGTCGGAGGGTCAGTACTGAGGGAGTGCTGTACTGTTGGAGGGTCAGTACTGAGGGAGTGCTGTACTGTTGGAGGGTCAGTGCTGAGGGAGTGCTGTACTGTTGGAGGGTCAGTGCTGAGGGAGTGCTGTACTGTCGGAGGGTCAGTACTGAGGGAGTGCTGCACTGTCGGAGGGTCAGTACTGAGGGAGTGCTGTACTGTTGGAGGGTCAGTACTGAGGGAGTGCTGTGCTGTTGGAGGGTCAGGACTGAGGGAGTGCTGTACTGTCGGAGGGTCAGTACTGAGGTAGTGCTGCACTGTCGGAGGGTCAGTGCTGAGGGAGTGCTGTACTGTCGGAGGGTCAGTGCTGAGGGAGTGCTGTACTGTTGGAGGGTCAGTACTGAGGGAGTGCTGTACTGTCGGAGGGTCAGTACTGAGGTAGTGCTGCACTGTCGGAGGGTCAGTACTGAGGGAGTGCTGTACTGTTGGAGGGTCAGTACTGAGGAGTGCTGTGCTGTTGGAGGGTCAGGACTGAGGGAGCGCTGTGCTGTTGGAGGGTCAGTACTGAGGGAGTGCTGTACTGTTGGAGGGTCAGGACTGAGGGAGCGCTGTGCTGTTGGAGGGTCAGTACTGAGGGAGCGCTGTGCTGTTGGAGGGTCAGTACTGAGGGAGCGCTGTGCTGTTGGAGGGTCAGTACTGAGGGAGCGCTGTGCTGTTGGAGGGTCAGTACTGAGGAGCGCTGTGCTGTCAGAGGGGCCGTCTTTCGGATGAGACTTTGAACCTTTCAGGGAGATGTGAAAGATCTGATGACACTTTTGAAGAAGACCAGAGGAGTTCTCCCCGGTGTCCTGGCCAATATTTATCCTGCAACCAACATCACTAAATAACAAATGATCCAGTCAATCTCACGTTGCTGTTATTGGGATCTTGCTGTGCACAAATTGGCTCCCGCTTTTCCTATATTACAAGAATGACAACACTTCAAAGTATTTCATTGGCTGTAAGTGTGTTGGGACATCCAGAGGTCAATAAAGTAGCCATATTCTATCTGAATATG